>NW_020290044.1:0-143895 GCF_003144195.1 Ceraceosorus guamensis
AAGAACCAAGACCAACTAGTAGGGAAGCGCCCAGCACCGGATGCCACGGTTGTGCCAGAATCAAAGCGTGCCCCTGAGCTAACAACAGCCGAAGCGCAGCCTCCAGAAGCGAGCAGCAACTTCCGAGCCAGCGCGTACTCGATCATTGCAGTCGAGGTTGAAAGCGATGAAGAAACACCCCTGCCACTTTCTGAAGTCAGCGAAGCCTTGGACGAGCTCGACGGCCAGTGTGCTCAACTCGGCGTCATCGATTCTGAGGCCGACGGCGTTTCATGGGAGATGGTCACGAGCAACATTGCAGAGGCTTCTCCACAAGTCGGTGAGCCAGTATTTGAAGCCTGCGAAGAGGAATTTCTGGAGCGTTGCCAAGAACGAATGTCTGCTGTTGAGGAATGGCGGGCTTCTGCCCAAAACTTTGGCCTTGATGGCGAGCCGTGGTCGACCCCGCCGCAGGGCGAGATCCGAAGTGTGGAAGACCCCGGCGAGAGTATCAGCACTCGTCCGGCGAATCTATCGCCGAGCTCGAATGCGTTGTATGAACAGGACCAAGACGAGATCATCGAGTGCACTCTCGCTGAGATGCAAGAAGCTGTCTCTGACCACGAGGCCGAACAACATCATCAAAGTTGGCGTCGCGGCGTGCACGAAGAGATGACCGCCGTACAGCGAGCTGAACTTGTCTCGATGGTGCCCAGCGAAGCGGTGATCACCTCTGTCGCACCTCTCGCGGCCGTTTCCGATGCACCACTGGATAGGCAAGAGACATCTGCAGACGAGTTGACGCCCCTTCCCGGAGCTTTCCCAATCAGCGGATCGCAGGAAGCCAAAAGCGGGGCAGGTAATTCCAAAGCGTTTCTTGCTGGGCTTGGACTCCTTTTTGCAGACGTGCCAGAAGCACTTACGGGTGCAGCCTTATTGGCGCCCGAGACGATTGAAGAGATCGACGCGAACAGTCACGGCAGCGTCAGCAACAGCTCGGACGAATTCGAGAGTGCGGACGAAGGCGAAGAGCACGACTGGCGCGCCCGAAGACATTCTCGCCAATCCAAGACAGTGTCGTGGCTGGAAGCTGCCAGTTCGTTCGAGCGGAAACATGGTTGTGCTAGAGGAGCCAATGGCTGGCGTACATCCGTCCGCTTTAGTGCCGATGCCCGACGCTCGGTCTTGCGAGGGGACTCAACAAGCAAGAGGATGTCTCGCGCTCTTGCGTCGACAACTCACTCCCCGCTGCTCTCTGCCCTCATTGAAGCGGATCAATCTGCCGATTTTCAGCCTGGTGGAGCTCCATTCGAGAGCGCGTGTCACAATGAAATTCTGCAGCTCGCAACAGACCGGCTCTCAGGCGCAGCGATGGAGGCAATTCATGAACCGAGCTCACCTCCCATTGACAACATCATGGATCACTCGAAACCTATCTCCACCAATCTCGTCCTACTTCCTGAGATGCAACATAATGGCCCATTTGTAGCGTTGCCAGCCTTCTCGAAATACCAGGAAAAAGACCCTGCTGGAGCGCGTGGCGCCCATCAAGGTAACCTTGCGGTCCCGCATGACGACGATGAGGAGACAATCGGTCAGCGCGAGGAGCCGACCCGTGCTCGCTCCGCTTTAGGGCACGGAGAGACGTATCCGACAGGCACTGAGCAGCGAGCCGCACGTCGAGCATCTCGGCGGATGTCGGCAAACGCCATGCCACTTGCCAGGCGGACATCCCGACGCGATAGTGCGGGTCACTCTTTGAAGCTCGCGGCCATCATTAGCAACACTCCGATACAGCTAGTGGATACACCCGGAGGCTCTTCTTGGCGATCATCCTTACCCGCGCGTACCTGGTCGCAGCTCTTGGCTCAGTTCGGGCCGAAGGAAATGCACCGCCAGGAAGTCATTTGGGAATTGTGCTCGACCGAGCGATCCTTCGTGCAGAATCTCGCTAGCATCTTGAAAGTCTTCGGGGTGCCGCTGCGAGACTATCAAGGGCACTGGGAACGTGGCACGCCGAAGCTGATGGCTAAAATCTTCGATTGGCTTGAGAGCATCCTGCAGCTCCACATTAAAATCTCCACGTCATTTGACACGGCTAGGGCATCTCATGCCACGCCAGTCATCTTACAGATTGCTTCCGCTGTCCTACGACATGTGGAAGCTCTCGTCGTTCACCAACCCTACCTGGTGCGCTTTGAAGAGGCCAACGCTCTGTTGGAGCAGATACTGCATGCCCCAGAGCCTCTACCGTTTGCCTCTTTTGTTCAAGACCAACTACGGCTGCGGGAGTGCGGCTCTATGAGCCTGGGTAGCTTCTTGCTAAAGCCAATACAACGTCTCATGAAGTATCCGCTGTTCTTCAAGGTGAGCAGCGTTGACCACGAGAAGCATTGCAAGCGCCCATCTCACGGCTTCTTCTTTACCCGCACAGCAATTACTCGAGCTTACACCTTCGGATCATCCCGATTACGATGAGACTTGCGAGCTCTCGCAGAGCACAGAGGCTCTCATCCGAGACATGAACAACGTCAAAGCTAGAGAGGAGGATTATTCCACTCTGCTTTCCCTGGAGAAGCGCATTCGTGGACTGCCTCATGGCTTTGATCTTGCTTCGCGTTACCGAGGTCTGCTTCGAGAAGGCAAGCTTAGGTGGGTGCAGCTCAGCGATGCTCAGAGAAGTCAAGTGTCTGGCGACTCTAGAGCTTCATCTCCACGTATTCCCAAAATGGAAGGGGACGCGAGACCATCTTCATCGAGCGGATTCCGGCCACTGAGCTTGGCCGCCAAGCATAGCCCCACCGCACGAGGTTCTCCAGATCTACGTGGATCAAAACACGCTTCGGGGGATAGCGCTTCTGGCACCTCTGTTACGTCATCTGCCCTAGCGCATCCATCTCGATCATCCACCAGCTCGGACGGTTTCTTTCAGAGCCCCGTTGTTGGGCCCTTCACCGCATCAAGCTATTCACCGGGTGCTCTGTCAGCAGGAGCTGGTCTTGCTTCCCGTACAGAAAAGCTTCATGTCACTCCACTTGCACCGCCAAGACCCATGAGCCGCAAGTCAAGTGTAGCGAATCTCTTCTTGCGGGCAAGCGGCAGATCTGCGGAGAAAGAAAAGGCACGTTCAGGTGAAAGCACAGGCATCGATGTCCACGCTTTTGTGCTATCAGATGCAGTCATTCTGACTGTGCAAGATGCCGATGGCGTGGCCGATGCAAAGCCCATTTCGCCCTTGGTCGCATCTGGCAAGAGCAAAAGCAAGGAAAAACTTCGCCGCAACTCATGGTCGGCGCCAACAGTACCTAAGGAGCAGGAGCGTTTCACCTTGATCTCAGACTTGGGACTCGTGCGCATCTTGAATGTCATCGACCGCTCTGGTCGATCCAGTGGTGAGAAGTTGCGATTTCAGAGCTTCACGTCATCTCAACAGTTGCTGACGTCATCGAGCTGTCGTCACAGACTTTCCAAACTTGCTGGAAGTTGAAGTGCTGCCCATCAAAGCTGAGCGCGCCGTGCTCGGCGGCCCCAGTAAGCACAAGGCGATTGGAGGTCCTGCGACGCTATTCTTCTCATTTTCTTCAGACGATACGCCTGCCACTCGACGCCTGTCCCAGACGCCAGAGCTCATCTGCACCGCGTGGTACCGGGCTTTGGAGAGGTCACTGGTCGCTTGCATTCACTCTGCCAGACTCAACTCTGGCTCGACTACAGTGCTTGGCACGAAGCCTCAGTCCGCCCATGCCGAGTGGCCCAGGCGCAAGGATCAGGTCACTCAGCTCGTCATGGCAGCAGCTCAAAGCGGCGACCGGGAAAATCTTGTCGCGCTTCTGCAATCAGGCTTACCGTACCCACGGTCTCCTTCCCATCAAGACCTGGCTGACAGAGCCAGCGAAGTGCTGAACAAGACGACGTCTCAAGAAGGCCGTCAGAGTCTTACCGTCAACGTCAAGGCTGCCAACAGCATCTCTGTGGTCGGCAGCAGTGTTCTCGACGATGTCGAAGAAGAGCGAGAGGAGCGCCGATGGTGGGCACTCCGGTTGTCCGAAGTCCGAAATGATCTGATTGCGGAGAAGGAGATCGACGCCATGATTGAAGCGCGCGCAGCTGCTCTTTCGAATCTGTGGGCGACGGAGAACATGTCGCCCGCGAGCAACACGTCACCACTTGTAGGCTCGAGAGATGAGATGACGCCACCCAGACGCAGCGTACGTCGAGGCGTGCCCATCTTACCAGCCACAAGACAAGCGCCTTTGCGCAGCGCCACCCCGCATTCCGCGGTCGAGCGCTGAACATTGCCTCGCATCCACGTATCCTGCTGCTTGGCAGCTCCCGTGCCTCTTATATTCTTGCTTTTTCATTGTAGCCATCTCGACTCTTGCGTCACCTCTCGCTTTTCTCACATTTCCTGGCGCCCGCGCATCATGTCTCATCTCGCCCCAGGCTCCGCACATCATACACACTTTGGGGCTCCTCGCCCCACGCACATCATACACTCTTTGGGCTCGAACGTGCTTGCCAGCCTCGTTGTCAGCGGGTCGCGCCTTTTACAATGGATGCTTTTGACACCAGCCACTACAGTACCAAGTATGGATGGCGCCTTCTAGGAGAAGTCTCACGGTGGCGGAGAGCCTCAAAAGCACAGCAGCGGAGCCTTGGTGCTGCTAGGCGTGAGAGTGGCACTAACCACCTTGCCCCGCACTGCCGGAGCACCAAGCTCGAAGTTGAATGTAATTGGGGGGGGGGGAGAGGAAGGACCTGTTTGAAATCTCGCTCGAGCCAGCAAGCCGAGATTACCGCGGAAATGCGGAGATTCTTCGCGCAGTACTACTACCACTAGCAGCCAGTGAAATGTCTGGAAGTCCTTTGTCGTCGTCGAGCTTGACTCCGGCTGGGCGCGTCAGCTCTGAAGCATCCGTCGAGATTCTACGCGCACGTCAAGCGACCTCGGAGGAGATGCCATATATAGGAACTCTTGGACGAAAGTCGCGCACAGTAGTATTTGCAGAATGCTTTGACGACCATTTTCGAATGCACTGCGAACGGTCACGACGAGAGCATTCGGCCGTTCCTCCGCGCAGATTGATTGTGACCGCCATATCGTAACTACAAGTTCTTCTCTCTTTGAAGCCGGACTCCGTCGTCAAGCTTGTCGACATGCGTCCGTTTGCAGCGCCTCTGCTTCTACTTTCGCTAAGCTCCATCAGAGCGCTATCACTGGGAGACAGGTGAGTGTAGCGAGACGCAGCGGATGGGCAATGGACTGGCCTTTGTGATCAGCCGATGCCAATGACACATACGATCATGGCAATCAGCTCCGTCCTAGATCGCTTTGTGAGTCGTCGTGCGGTACCTTGTATTTGAGATGCTATTGCGCCTCGGTCGTTGACCCATCAAGAGCGGGTGAATTGGCAGGTTGAGCAAGCACCAAGCATCGTCCATTGGAGGGACGCGCATGGCAAAGTTCGCCATACGATGGACATGAAGAGCAGAAACTTTTCCCGTTTCAGCTACGAGGATAGGCCGGTAAGTATGACCTCGGCCAATTGGCATCCCATTGTGAGTTCCCGCGGAAGCGATGCGTGCGGGATGGTTTGCAAAAGAACAAGGTCTATGGTGCGTCATGAGGTGAAGCATGGACGAGCAGGCCAGCATCTCATTCTGCTTGTTCCTGCTTGCTTCATTCGACGTTGACTGGCAGTACAAGAACGCGCAGAGAAACGGATTGAAGGCTGAAGGCGTGACTGAGAGCGGAGCAAAGGTGCACTGGGATGGATTTTCGTGGACTCAAGAGAACTAAGCGCCTGTGCCAGACCTACTCAGACCTGAAGGCAACATTCAAAATTGAAAGAATAGAAATTGTCCACCTATGCGTTGCAAGTTCGAGTCAAAGTCTAAAGAGCATTCAGGATTGAGGAGGGTACATCTTCTGTGCTGATATGACCTATAGCTTGCAGGCGATTCTTTGCATTCGGATTCGTGGGATTCGTGACAAGTTCGGCCTCTGCGAATGGGAATCATAAATGCCTTTGCGATCCATTTGCACTCAGACTCACGACTGGCACAATCAGGAGCGCGAAAGAGCCGTGTGGGCAAAGCTCTAGCAGCTACTTTCTTGACTCGGTGATCGAGTCACAAAGCCACGGGTGTGCAGGCAGGCTATTCAGGACGCGTCACATGCGGCGTTTGTGCGCTTCTGGTGTACGGCATGCTGCTGAAGGCGCGCCGCGCGAGCGAGCTTCTGAATGATGCCGCGCCCACGTGGGGTTGCGCCTTGAATTCCTGCAGCTGATGCTTTGAATCGTGAATCACGAATATAAAGTCGTGCGATGGCGACTCTGATGATTTCTTGATTTGGCCTTGCGTTGCATCTCATCAGACTTTCAAAAGGCCTTTGCCATGGATATTCGGTATTCAAGTGATTCGCTTAGTTTGTGATTCTGGTTGCAAGACTCGAACGTCATCTTGAGCGACCAGCATACCCCTCGCCTCTAGCACCAAGTCGAGGTGAGCAATCAGCAGCTACACTTCTCAGCCAGTCGCAACAACAGTTGCCACGCACGCAGCACAGCAAAGCAAAGCGGACCTCGGACCCTTTTTCTCCCCTGCTCCATCCTCACACATCCATCGCAAACTTGTCCTTCATTCTCCAGCAGCAATATGCGCTTCTACGAAAAGACGCTTCCGGACGCGGAGGATGTGGTGATGGTGCAAGTGCGGCAAATAGCAGAGATGGGAGCTTACGTCAAGCTTTTGGAGTACGATGGTGTGGAAGGAATGATCTTGCTATCCGAACTTAGCAGGCGTAGAATCAGATCCATTCAAAAGCTGATCAGGGTGGGCAGAAACGAGGTGGTGGTGGTGCTGAGGGTAGACAAGGATAAGGGTGAGTGGAAGGTTGGGAGCCAAATGATCAGGCAATACAGCAAAGACGTCAAGGGCGGGCATGCAGCTGCGTCGCAGACGCTGAGCTGGTGATGGATGGGTGGGAGCAGGTTTGGACGCAGAGAGCGCTCGTGCGGATCGCTCATTTGGCCACACAGCATCGCGATGCTGCTCAAACACGGGCATAGCAGCGCTGCGTCAAGAGCACGAGCAATACGATCCGCTGACACTCGACACTTCTTGGCTGCATGGTGCAGGCTACATCGACTTGTCCAAGCGTCGAGTGTCTCCAGAGGATATCATTCGCTGCGAGGAGAGGTTTAATAAGAGCAAGGCTGTGCACAGTATTCTTGCGCACGTGTCCGGAAAACTCAACAAGCCTCTAGAGGAGCTGTACGAGGCCATCAGTTGGCCATTGGATAAAAAGTTTGGACATGCGTATGACGCTTTCAAGCTCGCTGTCACGTAAGTATGCCGGGTGCGGTGTGCAGGAGGTGGCGCAGCGAAGGTCGGGCTGTCCTCCGTACGGCACTGAAAAGCCCTTCTCTTCGCGGCTCGTACGGCAACAGAGAGTCCGAGACTGTGTTTACGGGTCTGGAATTGGACGCCGACGTGCAAAGAGAGCTGCAAGCAAACATTGCTCGTCGTATGACGCCCCAGCCCGTCAAGATCCGAGCAGATGTGGAAGTGACGTGTTACAATGCGGCCGGTATAGATGGTATCAAATCGGCATTGCAGGCTGCAGAGGATTTGCAAACGGAAGAGATCCCGATCAAGGTCAAGTTGATCGCTCCTCCCCTCTATGTGCTCGTCACCAACTCGACGGACAAGCAAGGCGGTATAGATCTGCTCAAAAAGGCCCTCACAACCATCGATGCGAGCATAAAGAAGAGCGGAGGAAATTTGGCTGTCAAGATGGAGGTGAGTCCATATTTGCGATGCGCAGTCTTGACGCTGTCCAGTAGCTGATGCACCTTGATGCGCCTTGCGCGCGGTTGTCCTTTTCGTGCAGCCCAAGGCCGTGTCCGAGTCAGAAGATCAGGAGTTAGAGAGGCTTT
The DNA here is from genome assembly GCF_003144195.1 of Ceraceosorus guamensis. NCBI lineage: Eukaryota > Fungi > Basidiomycota > Exobasidiomycetes > Ceraceosorales > Ceraceosoraceae > Ceraceosorus > Ceraceosorus guamensis. The sequence goes on from NW_020290044.1 coordinate 7,923, forward strand.
TGCAGAGAGTGGAAAAGGAAAACGAGCAGGTGGCTGGAGACGACGAGTGAGTCTGGCTGTGGGCATCAGAACCGCATGTGTTGTTCTTGCTTGTCTCATCATTCTTGTTGCTCGTCATCTTACCCTACGCCATCTTTCACAGCGACTCGGACGACGAGGAATAAGCTCACGAGGCCATGCGCAGTGCGGGTGCGCGCTCTCCTCTGCAAGTGCAGCTGAATGGCTGTTGGTGTGCCCTACCGACTGTACACGTAGTCACAAAGAACAAGCGCTTGTTTCACCCTCATCTTGCCACTCTGCTACTCGAAATGCGGCCGTCTTCCGCAGGGGCGGCTTTTTGCACCTCCAACAGGGCGTGATCAGGAGAGCAAGCGGGACAGTCTATGCATTGGTGCGATGATACATGCCATTTTAAAGATCAGGATCAAAAGCAGAAAATAGAGCAGTCGATGATATCAGGTCGTCTAGAGAGGTTACAGGCGTCGTTGAGAGAGGAGAACAGACAATTTTGGGGGGCAGGGCATTTGGTAGCACGATGCTTCTGCGAAGGCAGATGAGCAAGGCAAACACGTCGTCTACACTTTCGCCTCGGTCAGAGGGGAAGCTGTAGACTCTGCAGTCTTGAGCTTCGGACTGTCGGTGAGGGTTCCAGAGGGCGAAGATGCTTGTTCGAGCTGAGGCGTGTCGTGCTGCGTTTTGCTGTTTGGCTGAGAACGCGCGGCAGCCTCTCCCTTGAGGACGCTCTTGACGATAAAGGCGATGGTGTGCCTTCCCTGGTACACGGGCAGGATAGCAATGACGAGCAGAGTGATGAAGAGCCAGATGAGACTGACGGTGATCCAACCCTTGAAGAAGGGCAAGCTGAAGGTGTAATCGACGTACATGCCGAATGGCCAGACGACCCAAACGGCGAGGAACAAGAAGATGCCTGCGAAGGCTGCAACCTTGGACATTTTCTTCATGTAAGCTTCTTGAGCAGCCGTGAAAGCTCCCTCTTCGTTCTTTTCCGAATCGTTGATCGAATCGTCGTCGCGAATGAGCTTGATGTCGCTGAACCTCTCCCACTGCCACGCGTTGCTGTCTGGGAAGGCGTAGCTGAGAATGGGGGCGAGGATGCATGGCACAAAGAAGGAGACAATGTTGCCCCACATGCAAGGGATCAGCGCACCGGTGGTGGTGACGTTGAGAATACCATCACCGTAGTGGTAAGCTGTGCTGATCCAAGTAGCCAGACCAGCGGCGAGACCGATCAGGGGCGCAGCGATGGCTGCCACCTTGCTCTGTTTGCGCCAGATGACGGTACCGGCAGTGGTGAAGCATCCGGGGCAGACAATGACGCCCAAGAAGTACAGCGTCCAGGTGAGGGATAGACCAATGTGGTAGAAGACGACGGAAACTGCGCAAGCGACGAGGGCAAAGCCAATGCACGCTAGGCGAGAGACCAAGATGATGCTCTTTTCGGTCGCCTTGGGGTTGACGTAGGTGTGATAGACGTCGCTGCTGATGATGGATGAGACTGCGATCAGTTGGGCAGAAACGGTGCTGGTGACGGCAAAGAAGATGAGCCAGACCACCGCCACCGCTCCACCTTTGCCAGCTGTGGCGAGAGCGACGTACGCCAAAGGCAGACCGTTTGCGGTCTCGGAATCCGTCAGCTTTCGTCCGACAGCTGGCCAGATCGGATTGTTGCCCAGACTGAGGGCGGTCGCGCCCGCAATGGTGCCGAGGCACCAAGGAATTCCAAAGTAGAGGATGCCTCCAAGGATGTAGCCGGGCGTAGCTGCAGCGACAGAGGCCGAGAAGGCTTTTTGCCAGTAAGACGAGTCCATGATGACCAGACCAAAGTTTCCCAAGGTGTGGACAGCTCCGAATGCGATGCCCATCTGACTCTTCATGGTGAGGTAGGATCCGTTGTAGTTACCTTCGACGGGCGAACTCTCGGCCAGCGCGGTGACGTTGCGCCAGATTGTGTCCAGACCACCGACGGCGGGGTTGGTGATGGCCTTGACGGACAGATAGATGCAAATGATGAGGAGAGGCACGGTGTGGGCGTAGTCGGTGATGAAGGTAGCCTTGAGGCCACCGCTCAACGTGTAGCCCACCACTCCGACGGGAAGCAGAAAGATGGCAGCTTCGATGGCTTGACCTGTAAGAGCGCTGATGGTGGCACTCGCACCGAGGAACATGTTGATGGATGCGATGAGGTTGGTGATGAGCGCCAACACCATGTAGATCAAGTGCGCCGTAGTTCCGTATCGAGCCTTTACGATCTCGAGCATGGTGTGAGCATGAGGTGTCCTCCTCTTGGATTGGATGGCGAGTAGAGCAAAAAAGCTGATCTGGACGAGACATCCAGCAGCGAACATGAAGGAACCTTGGACACCGTAAGTGTACATGACAACAGAGGAAGATAGCAGAGCCGTGGACCACGCCCATGATGAGACCACAGCTGTTGCTGTCAATCCCAAGCCAATGGTACGACCGGCTGTAGCGTAGGTCTCAAATTTGGAATTGTCTTCACCGTTGTACTTCTTCAGAAGCCTAGTGATGAAGTACATGCCCACGGCGAAGGCCAGACCGACACCGAGGAGGATACCGTACGCCCATCCCTGGGAGATGGGCGGGGTGATACCTTGCGAGACGTCCATCTTGACGCGCTTCAAGTACGCACGGCGGAGAGGGGCAGTGACGAGGCTGACGGGTGTGCTCGTTCGAAAGGGAATGATCTGAGGGAACAGAGGTGGGAGGAGCCTTTCCGAGCATTTGGCTCTTGGGTCGTCTTTAAGGCTTTGCAGTCGGGCAAAGAGGAGGCACAAACTCCATCGAATGCTGCTGCCCTCCACCGTCGGGGCATCGCGAGCAGCAATCTCAGGCCGAGTCAGTGAGTCAGTCAGTCTTCTGCTGTGTGATGCCGTACCGGATTCTCGGATTCAGAAGATGTAAAAAATGTCATCGTACGTGTTCGTGCTGCACTAGTGCCTGCTAGCCTCTGAGCAAGGGAGATCCAAGATCTGAGGGTGCCGAGGTGAGGCGCCCGAACATTCGATGCTGCTGTGCTCGTGACTTGCACGAGCGTCGCATCGGCTGGTTTGGCAGCATCGCTACGAAGCCCCAAAGCAAGATTGCAAGTCCAGGAAAGCAATAATCACGAGCTTTGCGTTTGCTGCACCCCTGCTGGCCTTGTAGATCGTCGTGGCTGCAGCTGTTTCAATGGGCATGTGATTTCTCGATCGTCCTGCTTTTGCTCGTGCCGAAGAACCTGGGGATGCGTGTGCGCGAATCGTAGCTCGGAGAGGCACCAAAGGAGTGTGTTGGTATGCGACTCACAAGCGACACTCTTTGCCTTTATCAACCGTCACGACTCCTGCTTGTGGAGGCTCGGATGGCTTCATTGCTTTGCCGTCCGCCTTGCGGTGAAGATGCCTGGGTTGATGCGCCACGGCAGAGGTGAGTTACAAAATGGCATGTCGAAGCGTTGACGTGATCGCCGATACAGATGGTGTCACGCCTTCCGACGCGCGTGCCCTTCCGCGATAAGGCGCGCTAAAGGAAGCTGCAAATGCTTAGTCTTGAATGCTTGTTTATTATTGCTGAATAGACTCTCGGTACTTGATGCAAACGCGCCCGCTTGCTTCTTAATTGTGTGATCTGTGCGCTTTCCAGAAAATACCATCAGCTGCTGCACGCATGTGCGCGGCTTAAATGCGCGATTGCGGTGATGATTGTGCTTTGGTTTTACATTGCGGGATGACGAGCTTTCTTGGAGTCCTTGCGTCAACTCCATGCATGGCCACAGTTACTCGGCTGGGCACTCGATCCGCATGCAGTAACAAGCATCAGAATCGCCATATATGTAAGGCAAATCACCAATTTGAATATGAACGCGGATGCGACCCCGAAACACTCAAACTCGACTTTTGCCTGAAGCTAGCACCGGGTCGATCACGACGCTTGCAAAGAAAAGGTCGAGAACGATCTGCGCTCGCTGCCAGTTCTCGCTCGACACGTGACGACGCAAAAATGGTTGGTTTCAAAATCAAATTTTGATGAATCTTGGTCGAGAATTTCAAGATTGACCCCCCCATTCACGCGTTACATTTCACGTGATTGATGAGTTCCGCACGAGCAAAGTCCAACCTCGGTGCCGAGCCCGCGTTTTTCATGCGGGGTCAGGCGGGGTGAGATGAGAGACGCTACTGCGTACACGCGACGCGAGCGGGCAAGCAGCGCACGTTTCACGCGAGTCGAGCGTGAGAAAGTCAACAAAAGTAGAATCTGAACCAGAGAACGTGAATTGCTGTGTGCTGCTGCTGCGAGCCTGCGACTGCAGCTGAATCGCGAATGTGGGGGCTGGCTGGCTGGCTGCCATGCCCACGCGTGCAGCTAGCATGCCGACATCGACTTGGCCGACGATGAGGATTACGGAAGCGTTGAATGGTGAATGGAGAGGCGGTGGTACGTGTGCGCGTATGAACAACGCTCAATCATGAAAGCCGTCAGTGACGAGTGATCTCAGCTAAATCATTGGTCACGAGCCACGAGCCACGAGTCACGAGTCACGAGTCACACCCGCAACTCGCACTTCTCGTATGACGTCTGCTGTGCTTTGCGCTTCTTCTCCAGCCACCTAGAACACAAAGCAAGAATCAAAATGGTGACTGCGGACGGTCTGGTTCACGTCGCCAGTCGATTGACGAGCCCCACAGCCTCGCCCTTGGCCTACGTGGGCCTAGCTGCCGTGCTGTCCGTCAAGGTTCGAGATGCGCTCAACTCGTTGATCTACTTTCCCACAAGGGACAATGCCAAAGGTGTGCTTGGCGTGCTCTGGCGAGCTTTGAATGACAATGCTTGGCTGAAGGTGAGCTTGGAATGTGGGGCCAACAATGAGAGTTCTCCAAGGCCTTTGCAGCTCAAAGACGCTTCTCCTTCTCCGTCGTCATCTCTCCTCGCCTCGCTCTACTCGCAGGTCTTTGTCGCCATCTCTGCGATCAGATTCATCAACCGGCTCGGTCAACGCATCATCTACGACCGAGCAGCTCCGCGCACCATCCAATGGTCCGAGCACGTCGTGGTCATCAGCGGAGGAGCAAGAGGAATCGGAGGAGGATTGGCGGAAAAGTTGGCGGATAAAGGCGCAAAGGTGGTCACGATTGACAAGTTGGAGAGGACGGATCATGCGAGGGAAGACTTGCACATTGTCGCCGATGTCACTAGCGAGGAGGAGCTGCTCGCTGCTCGAGCGCAGGTCCACGAAAAGTTTGGCCTGGTCAGGTGAGTGGGGAGGGGTGGGGAATGCTTTTGCTTGCCGGATTTTCCCAATGGGGCTGCACTGAATCTGTTGTGACTCTTGCTCCTCTTCTGCAGCTTCGTTGTCTCGTGCGCTGGCATCGCTCGTCACTGCATGGTGCTCGACCCTCCAGAGCAATTCCCCGCATCCTACTCTACCGCCATTCACAGAGTCAACATCGATGGTGAGGGGATGCGTCATTCGAGATCGCGGGCATCATTACTGAGACCGCGGCTCCTGCGATGCGATCTGCAGGCACGTACACCTTCGTAAAGGTCTTTGGTCAAGATCTGCTACCTGCGTACAACAAGGGTCAGCTCCGAGTGGAGGGAGGGCAGCCCGCAAACGGATTCGGTGAGCGAAGAGCGCTTTGCCGCTGCTTCAAGTCGATCGATGTCAGCTGACGATGGTCTCAACATGCGTCACATCCACGTCAGGCGGACACATCCTCATGATTGCCAGCGGAGCCCCGTACTCTCCGTGAGTCGTCCGCCCAGGCTATGGGCTGACAAGCGTCCGCGGACGCTGACCAACCTTACTCCGTGCACCCTTCCCTCTGTCAGTCTCCCGGCCAACGCTTCTTAGTGAGTGCAAAAGTGCTCATCGCGAGTGGAGGCAGTCTGTGCAAGCTGACCCCTTTCCGCATTTCCGACTCATCAGCAACCTATCGAAAGCAGGCGTCATCACCTTGTGGCAATCCTTGAACTTCGAGCTGGACGCGTGGCATAAGACGAACAATGTGCGAAGCAGCATTATCTGCCCCTTGATGGTGCACAGCAAGATGACGGAAGGACGCATGCTGGAGCAAAAGAATCAATTCCTCTTTCCCACGCTCACCATCGACAAGGTTGCCAACCGCATGGTGGACATTCTGGAAAAGGATCAGAGCGTTCAGGCTCATCTGCCCGCTGCCGCCTACGCCATCTCTTTGATCTCGGTGAGTCGCGAGTGCTCGACGTGCCTATCCTTTTGTAGCCATGCCGATGTAGAGGCGAAGCTGCAAACGCCGCAATGAAGCGCGAATACCGACGTCCCTACTCACCCCATCCACTCCCCCTCTCCTATGCGCGCATCGTGCAACACAGCCAAACACTCCTCCTTACTTCATGCGGGCAATCTACAAAGCGTTGGGCGCTCACCAGACCTTGTGAGTGGCTTTGTCAGCGCAAGCAAGGCAGTCTGTGGGGTTGCAGGCCGGCTGATTATCGCGTTGCATCCCACACACAAAGCATGCAATGGGCTGCCAAGGAGCGCAATCCGGTTGCGGATCATTGATCGAAATCACTCTTGTGTGCAAGGCTCTGAGCTGCTATTGTGATGCCTCAAAAGCCGTCGAACTACGAGATGCCTACACCCTGCGCATTGAACGTCGTTCTCTTCATCGATCCCCTTCTCTTCGACCGCTTCCGCAGCAATCTCACCATTCCAGCTTGCATTGCTCGAGCATTCCACAGACATCGCCCCTCTCGGCAAAATTTTCGAATGCGTCACACCAATTTGTAGCAGCGTACGAGATTGCGATCGCGGGTACAAATGGAACTCGATTGCAGAGAGAAGTTCGATACTTGGAGAGCGAGGTGGATAGAAATACGAAGTGGGATGCCTGGCAGTCGTGAGTGAAATGTATAGTGATGACGGTAGAGGAGTAAGTGATTCTCTCAAAAAGGAGGGGGAACGGTCGTAGGGTATAGATGTGGACATCGCCTTCTTGAACAGGCTACGAAAAGATTCCGGGAGCAACGGAAAGGGCGTAGGAAAGTCCGGTACGATTCACCAAAGAGCCGAGAGTCTTCATCGTAGAGCAGAGCACGATCGTGATTCGCGATGGTCTGTTCATGACTTGGCTATTCGCGAGCTGCGCTTTCACCACAGGACAAAATCGTCGCCCCTCCTTTGAACTTCCATGCGCCTTCGCAGCTGATTCACCCACCTCTTTCTCCTCTGACCTTCTACCTGCTCCACCTCTAGCGGCCTGACGTCAAAAGACTTGCCCGTCATATCGGGGGGCAAGGGCGGGACGAATTTGAGCAACTGTTGCAAGTCGAGTGCATTGATGGTCCTGCTCGTAGCGTCCTCCATCAAGCTCTGTTGTCTGCTTCTCGCGGCACCATCGACGCTGTCCAAGTCTACGCTCGGATCTTCCAGCACACCGGCCGAAACGCCGGCCAGTCTAGCTTCGTCTAGTCCGTCCGCATCCTTGCCGTTGATGGCGCGCCTCACCGCCCGGATGATGGCCCGCCTAGCAGCTGCTCTAGCTCGCTGAGCTCGAGTTTGCTCCATCGCATCCTCATCTTCTCGGCCGGAGACTCCGGCATCTGCATCCGTCTCTTCAGCGCTTGTAGAGTCCTCCGAAGCGCCTAGACTAGCCCTGCGTCCAGCTCCCTCGTCGCCAGACTTGGCTGTAGCAGCCGCGGCGGCAGCGGCGGCCCTCAGTCGGGCGCCTGCCTCGGCTTCTGCCTCGAATTGAGCTCTCCAAGTGTTGGGTGCAGAAATCCACACTTTTCTGACCGCATCGGCTACCAGCCTCCTAGCGCGGTCTTTCGCCTCTGCAGGCGATCTGATGGCCAAAAAGGGTTCGCGAGCGCCTGGACCAGCATCGATGGGCGGGACTGGAGCGGTGAAGAGCCTTTGCTTCGATTTGTTCTCGTGTAAAGCTGAAGGTGGACCTTGCATCGAGTGCCTTCTGAACGAGTCTAGGGACGGCCGAACGTCCAAAGAGCTCGAAGAAGCTTCTCCTTCAATGCTGCGTCGAGTCGAGGGCGCCGACAACGCAGAAACTTCGCTGGAGCTGGAAGCAGTCGAAGCTCTCCTGATACCGATGCCGCTTCCGAAGGAGGAGGACAATAGGGAAGCATTCTCCCCCGCTGAATCTTCCGCTTCTCCCGTTGACCACCCGTCCGTCTCTGCCCCGGCTATAGCAGCTTTGCGACGCTCGGCTGCGGCTTTGGCTGCGCGTCGCCTGCGAACCATGTCGATAGGAGCCCTTCCCGCTGCTGCTGCCCTTGCAAACGCGGCATGCAGCGCGACAGGGGCATTGTATCCGAAAGGAGATTCAGCTCGAGCAGGTGGAGTGACGCTGCCAGGCGTAGCAGCTGGCGTGTTGAGCGCACTGCTGGTATCGGGCGGCGCGAGGCCATTCATGAGCTGTCCGAATCCAGAAAAGTACCCCTCTTCCTTCCTAGCAGCGGACAATCTCCTGCCAGCCTCGCTGAGCATGGGCGCTCTCTCCTTTTTCTCAGCCGCGCGCTTCTTCATTCGTCGCCGGACGCTCATGATGCATTTGTAGCCCCACCAGAGATGCATTGGGTAAGTCGCGATGATGCTGTTGGCGACACCCCAGCTACCATCTATGCCTGGTGTGGCTCTCCCATGGGGCGTGACGCTAGCGCAAAGCAGGCCAAAGTGGAAAAAGACGCGAGTGATGAAAAAGGTAATGGTAAAGGCGTTGTTGGAACGTGTCTGAGGCACGAGCGAAGCCAAGCCCATGATAAAAGTTGGCAACTCGAACACGCAAGCCATGACGGCGTACAATGCCCAGCCTCGGTGCACCCAGTAAGCAAAGAGGATAGTGTATGCGGTGTGATGTGCCCAGCCAGACGAAAAGTTGATGAGCTTGCGATAGAAGATGGATCCTAATCCCAGGTCGGACAGCAGGTACGCGACGAAGAAAGCAGAAGCTGGTTCTTCCAGCCAGCGTCTGTGCTTGACCGCGTGGAAATCAAAGCCGGAAAGCAAGAGATCGAAGAGAAAGGGAAGACTTGCTAGCGTCATCACCAAACCGTTGAAAGTGGTGAGAATCCATGCTCGCTTCTTGAGCATGTCTTTGCCTTCTCCTTTGAATGTTGTGGCGCTGAGAGTGTGAAACAAGCTATGCTGGACGATTAGCGAGGCGTAAAAGGCTTGATGGAGAGACTCATCTCTCAGCAAGGACCCTTCAGGCACGATCGACACCATGCTGGGCATTGCGAATGGAAGCGAAATCATGATGGGGCAGTGCTGGGCTCCGAAGGGAGCAGTGCTGGTGTTCGAGGTCTATGTATGTGATCGTAAGGAGAAGGAGCAGGAGTGTGGGGCCGTCTCCGCGATGTCTTGTATCGGGCGCGGCTGTGAGGCAGACAGCTAGGTCGCTCGTGTGACGTGAGGTGGGTGTGACTCAGACGCGCTCTGCTCGCGCGCAAGTCTCGACAGCAAGTCTACTGCGTCATATCGAGCAAGTTGCAGTGTGAGTGTGGTGGTGTGGGGTGATGGCTGCGCTAGCTATAGCAGCTGTAGCGGTATAGCGCCCCCGCTGCGATGCCGGCCGGGTCGCGTTGTCGTTCGAGCACTTGACAGACTCGTGATGAGGTCCGTCGATCAGCAGCGAGAGTCGCGAGTATATGAGATGAATCTCCGCGAACGATAATGCTGCATGCCACGTAGTGGACTCAAATAAGAGGCACGTTGCCGATGCTCAAGATGTTTCAGATGGTTTCGTTGGTCGAGGAAGGCGGACCACATGTGTAGCACGTTCGATGTGGAAAGACGAGGAGCGCAGCAGGCAGAACATGACGGCAACAGCAGCAGCTTGCTCCAGCAACCACTCAGATCTGCATGCTTCGTATTGCCGGCCCAGCTAGGGAACGTGTGCCGCGCGTGTGTTGTTGACTCGGCACTTTAATTTAGACTCGTGACTGCGCAACGTCGTGCGCCGCGACGCCACCGACTCACGGCGGATGCGTGCAGCATATGCATACGCTGAGGATGGGCCGTGATTTTGGCCCCACGTGACAGGCTAATAAAGGCTTTTCGCGCTCAGTCAAGTCTTGTGATTCTTGATTCACGTGATTGATTGTGAATCGTACGTACGACAGACGCGCGCTTCAGCCCCTATCCGCGCGCTTTGGCCGCGGCGAGCCGCACGCATCATGCTCAGCATTGCAGCGCGCGCGGCGACAGGGAGAGAGGTTGACTGCATGCATCATATATACATGGCGACGATTGAGGCCGCGGAACTCAACACTCGTCAGCAGCATATATATATATATATATATATATATATATATAATGTGAATGGATGATAAATGACGGCGGAGTCAATCACAATCGTGAATTGTGCATTGCTGCTGCTGTCTGCCTGATGGTGGGTCATCCGCGCGGCCGTGCACGACGAGAGGCAATGATAACCGAACGTGAAGAAATGAGCGAGCGTGGAGATGAAGTCAAGGCGGTGGTGGTAGTAGAATCTTCATCAATAGGTGCGGGACATCGGACGATGTCTGTGCTGACGGACTCCCAAAAAGCCTCGAATATACGAGCGATGAGATGGGATGGTGTGCGCTCGATAGATGTGATGCTGTCCTCTCCCCTCACTGCTGACACTCTCGCCGATTTGGCATTCAATCGACTGGACCCGGATCTCCAAGCTTTCATGATCCATTCGACACCTCCCGCCTCCCTCCCACCGGCGGTCGAGGTCGACGATTGCCGCGAATACATGCATACCGCACCCGGCGTGATTGCTGCTGCTGCTGCTGCTGCTGCTGCTGCATAAACTCGCGCCAACGCTACGTACGGCCCTCAGCTGCTGCCCCTGCTGCACTCACGACTACACGAGACCTGAGTGCACCGCGTTGCTCAACTAACTGCCTTGCCTGCACTGCGACTGCATGCAGTAACTGCCATCCATATCTGCCCACGCTCGCCTGTACCGCTGACCCGCACAGCGCCGTATCGCTCGCCTGTGCTGCTTTCCCATCATCTTCACCCTCACTACTCCTCTTTCACCGCCTTGCCGCCTTGCCCCCCATCACCCCCACCCACAAATTCGATTCCTCACCTCTTCTAACGACCCCTTGACGACTATTGACGAATCATTACGAGCGAGCGATACACTCTTCAGCCCAACTTGAGAGCTGTCAGAACCTCTTATCACGACCAACCCATCACGACTTTTGCGACGAGCACTTTTACACTTTGTTCCTCAAATTGGCCTACTCGCCCGAGAAGGCTCATTCCAACCATCTTTCTCCACTCGCACACACCTGACTTACGATTAGCATGGGGGTAACCTTTTCACGCCCTTTGCAGCAGGTGGAATATTTCCTACTGGGAGCAGCGAGCGCGTGGGACAGTCTGCTGCGCAAAGCGGAGAGGGGCATCAATGTAGTCCTACACGGCGCATTCGGACCCTTGTTCGGCTTCGAACGGCCGAGCACGATCCATCGAGCATGCGACGCGGATGGCGTCTGCTACATTCCCGCTTCTCAAGCTGCCAAAGCTCGAGCGAAACGCGTGCAGAGAGCTCAGGACAAGATTGCAAAGAGAGCAGCTAGAGCAGAGGCAGCTGCTCGGAATGCTGGAGCGGAGATTTGGAAAGTCAAAGATTTGGCGGAGCAGGGTGCCAAGGATGCGTGGAAGAGAGCGGGCGAGAAGGCGGAAGAGGACAGGGAGAGGTTGGTCAAAGCCGTGGAACACGAAAAGGAAAGAGTCAGAGCTTCTATGGACATCGAGAAGGATGCGATTCATAAGAGGTACGAGGATGGACGAAAGGTGCTTGTCGATGGCATCGTCCACGAAAAGCAGCGCGTGGTTGACGGGGTGCACCATGCTGGTCAACTGGCTCATGATCAGGTTCACAACCTCGAGAACGCCGCGCACGATGTGGTTGCAGGACTGGAGAAGAGAGCACATGACCAGATGGACAGACTGCTGCATCGCGAGGAACAAACAAAGGATCGAGCTGTGCAAGCTTTGGAACAGCGCAAGGCTGCCATCACGCATGCCATCGAGAAGAAGCAAGTGGACATGCAGACTGCGATCGAAGAGCGGAAGAAGGAACTCATCAAGAGAGCGACGGAAGACAAGGAGCGGGTAGTGCAGATCATCACGCGCTCGCCCAAGGAAGACTCAACGACGGATCAGGGCGGTGTGTTTGGAAAGTGGGATATAGGGGCTGGCGGCCTGGCGGCCGGTTTGTACGCCGGCTTGGCAGGTGTCGCGCAGTACGGTGCCGAAGTCGTGGGATACGTCGCGCCCAAGGACCTCAACACAAGCCCCGCACGCGATGAAAATGCCATCAAACGTTCTCTGGGAGAGGATGTCAAAGCTCCCGGGCCTCGCTCGGCTCAGGAGCGACAGACCGCGGCGGAGAAAAGCAAAGGTCAATTATGGGTCATGGGAAACGTAGCGCCCTCTAGTCCTCCTCAAGCACCGTTGAGACGTAGCAGCAGCAACTCCAAACGGCGCTCCATCCAGCCTCAGCCCACCGAGTCATCCAAGGCGGGCCGGGCATCCTTGTCGAACAGCGACGAAAAGACCGATCCTGACGAGGCCCATGCGAGTCCTCGCAAGCGTGCGAACGCACCTCGATTGGATGCGGTACGAGAAAGCATGGCGTTCCCGGATCAAGTTCAATTGTACAGCCACGAGCGAAGAGGATCGGGAGCAGACGCGGCTCACTTTACATATCAAGTCTTGGCCAAGTCGGGCGATTCCGCACCGGATCAGCACGTGGTGCCCAGGGAGAGAAAAAGCAGCAAGAACAAATCCAAAGATCGTAACATGGCTATCGAAAGCTGCCAGTCGCCTGACTCTTCGTCTGCTCCTCCACCGACTGTGAATGCTGCTCCCGTTCTAGTAGCTCCCAAGCCCCGCAGAGCGCAAGCAGAAACTGCTCCATTCGTCGAGCCGCGCAAGTGCGCACCTGCACCTCTGGTCCTCGATGCGAATGTCAGCTCGTCGACAGCGGTGGGCGCAGGCATCGTACGAGGGGCGACCCCTTCCTCGATAGGAGGCAGAATGAGCAAAGCGGCCCGGGCCTCATTTGACTCCATTCGAGTCGCTCTTCCAGGTTCGCCCGGACCTCTATCGGAATCCGAAAGCACGCACGGCGGGGCAGGCTCAGCAGCGTCGCCCAACAGTCCTGCTTGGTCCAGATCCAACAGCCCAGCATTAGGAGTGTGCGGCATGGCCGACAAGGCTTGCTTGTCCAGATTGGAAGCTAGCAAGAAGGAAAGAAAAGCCTGGAAAGATGAAGTGAACAGGGTAGCTCTTCAACGTTGCCAGGCAAACCTGCACAAAGCTAGACAAGGCAACGCTCCTCCCTCCTCCTTCGCTATTCCTCATTCCTCTCCAACCCTGACCAGATTCGAATCTGCAGCATTGTCGGCAGGTGCAACTCCAACTTTGCAACATGCTGCTGGACTGAAAAGAACGCAGAGCGCAAAGAGACCTGCCTCGAACGCTGCAAATGCCAATCTTCAGACCAGCGCTGTCACAGTCGGCAAAGCTTCTCGACGCCTCACTGCTCCTGTCCCTCGCACCGAGGCTCCTTCTATTCGAACTTGATTCCCACAGCCTTCACATTGGCTCTTCTCTCACCCGATTTCTTCATCGACTCATTTACCGTTGCGCCCAGATCGGCATTTCTTTTGATCTCTTCTGTCTGGCAAAGACCTTTTATGGTCCGTGCGTCATTGAGCGCCTGTTTTTATCCTTTGGTTCCGGCGCCTTTTGCTGTCAGCTGGGCCATGCCGACGACCACCGTTCTTCGGTCCTTTTCACCTCTTCTTTACTACTGGCTTCATTGCTCTATACCCTATGCCATTTGCAATGGATGCCATTCCACTTTGCTCCGTCATAAAGCGTGCTGAACATCTGCTGATGGGAATCTGCCTGTTCAAAGATTTCAGACATGGCGCACACGACGTGTGTGAGTAGGATACTGACGCGAGCTCTGCGCGCGTATGAGATTAAAAGCTCAGTTGGCTGTAATATGACAACGTTCGACGGCAAAATGAATGAGTGTGTTTGGCTTCGTTGAGCTGTACGAGCTTCAGAAGGTGGTGTGGTGTGGCCATTGGCCAAGTGGAGTTGATGGAAGGGGGCGAGGACGAATCTGGGATGGTGGATGGTGGATGGTGACGGGAACGAGAATCGGGGAAAGCGTCGACGCTGCGGGGAAAAGGATGCTGAGCACGCACCAACGTGCACTAGAAGCGCCGTGGAAGTTGGGCATGAAGAAGACTCGTGGTCAAGAGCCGATCCGCTTAGAGGGGTTGACGACGGAATTGGTCGTTGCGGTGAGGAGAGAAGTCCTGAGATCCAGTGGTGGCAGCGGGCTTGTCGTCCTCGCTCTTGTCGGCTGCATCGCTCTCTTTGGGCTTGTCGACATCCGCGCTGCTGGTGGGGTCCTCGGCGACAGCCTTGCGGCGCTCAAGAGCATCGTCATTCTCCTCAACTTGGCGAGTAAAAGCCTTGATGATCTTGGATACGTTGAGGCCGCTTCCCTTCTTGCCCTTCTTGGGCTTGTCGGCATCTCCCTGCACATCGTCGGAAGCGTCATCACGCGGGTGGACCTTCTCGTTCTGGGGCAAGACCGGCTTTGTGGACGACGAGGGCTTGGCAGGAGCGGACTCGTTGGCGGACTCGGTGGCTGTGGACTCGGCTGCCTTCGCCTTGTGACCCTTGGAAGTGGGCGCCTTTTCCTTGGGAGCTTTCACTTTGGGTTCCTTCTCCTTGGGTTCTTGTCCGTGCTTGCCCTTAGCCTCGGGTTCCTTCTCGGGTACGTCGCTAGCAGCGGCCTTTGGGGCTTTGCTGGCCTCGGCAGAAGTAGTGGGCGTCTTTTTTGCGTCCTTGTTAGGGACAGCGTTGGCGTGGGGCTTCTTGTCGGCAGCGCTAGTCTCCTCTTCGTCACGAATCTTGATGCCAATGATCTTGGCGTCTGAAATGATGACCGAGGCAGATCGGTCAGCACTTCTTGACAGTGGAAGCTCGCAGAGGCGAGGGTCGTGACTCACCATGCTTCAGCTCTTTGTTGATAGAGTGAAGAAGGCCGTGCCTGCCCTTGCCCTTGTGCTTGTGCTTGCGAGTGCGCTTCTTGTCCTCGTCCTCGGCCAAGTCCTCGTCACGAACGTTGAGACCAGCCGCGAGATGAGCATCTAGGAAATACCGCCACCACCTGTGGTGTGAGCTCGAATGTGCAAGTTCGTTGTCGTGGCGCAGCATTACTCACCGTGCTTAATCTCCTTCTCCGTGTCGTGGACTAGTCCGTGCTTGCCTTTGCGCTTCTTGTCAGCTTCATCGGCAACGTCTTCATCACGGAGGTTGAGGGCGCCCGCAAGGTGCGCATCTGTGAACATCAAACAAAGATCTTATAAGCGCGTTGACGGACAACAGTACTTGCGAGGCGCGTGACTCACCGTGCTTGACCTGCTTGTTGATGGTGTTGAGAAGACCTTTGTTGCCTTTGGGTTTGCGCTTCTTGTCGGCTTCATCCACTGAACCTTCATCGCTAGCGACGTCTTCACCACGGAGGTTGAGAGCGCCCGCAAGGTGAGCATCTGTGCACATCAAAGAAAGAGCCTGTAAGCGCATCGACGGGCAACAGTACTTGCGAGCGCGCGTTACTCACCGTGCTTGACCTGCTTGTTGATGGTGTTGAGGAGGCCTTTGTTGCCCTTGGCCTTGCGCTTCTTGTCGGTTTCATCGACTGCATCTTGATCCTCAGCGACGTCCTCATCTCGGATGTTGAGGTTGGCAGCCAAGTGTGCATCTGCGGGAGGTGACGAGTCGGAATGATGAGCATCAATATTGAAGATTAGCTGACTTCGAGCAACACTCACCGTGCTTGACCTGCTTGTTGATGGAGCTGAGAAGTCCGTGCTTACCCTTGTGCTTGGGCTTGCGCTTCTTGTCGGTTTCGTCGGCAACATCCTCGTCATTAACGGCATTCTCGTCGCGGACATTCAGATCAGCAGCCAAGTGAGCATCTGAGTCAAACAAAGCGCGGGTGCACGTCAGCACGGAGGAACGACGATGAGCACTGCGGGACACTTGACACTCACCATGCTTGACCTGCTTGGTGATGGCGTGGACCAGACCACCCTTCTTGTGCTTCTTCTTGTCAGCATCATCGGCCACATCAGTGTCACGAACCTTGATGCCAATGTGGCCAATGTCTGGCAAGGAGACGAAGCGACGGCGACGGATCAGCATTTGCGCTCTAACTAGCACGACACTGCCGTCTGTCTCTGACACTCACCGTGGTTGACGTCCTTGATGATCTGGTGAAGGAGGCCGTCATTGCCCTTGTGCTTGTGGGTCTTGTGCTTGTGATGAGAGCGGTGCTTCTTGTGCTTGGCGACTTGGAGGTCGGCGAGGGAAGCACGGCCATCAAGCTTGGGCCAGTACACGGCATCGGCATCCTCGACATTCTCATCGCGAGCGTGCAGGAAGGGAAGGTTGATGAAGAGGTCGTTGAGGTATTCGCCTTCATCTTCAGTGCCCATGACGCGTTGGAAGCGAGTGAGACCACTAATCTTGACGGGGTCGTCCAGACGAAGCTCGTGAGCCAGCTTGAACCAACGAGCGAGCTTGCGTGTGTCGTGTTTGGCACCGCGCGTGGTAGAGAACTCTTTGCCGAGATCCAAGAACTCGCTGAGAGGGTTGGAAAAAGCGTCGGCTTGGGCGTCGAGGTCGCGCTCTATGAGCGAGGGAAGGAGCGAGGATAGACGAGGGGTCAGAGCAGCCACCGCGACACCGTCGATGACGCCGCGTTCGACTTGGATGCTCACCAGTGTGAACCTGAGCAGCGTAGCCTATGGAGGCGAGCGAAGTGGACGACAGGTGAGACCCCGAAAGGCAGGCCAACGCACAACGAAGACACTCACCTTGTACTTGCGACTGCTCCGAGGAGGTGTTGGGGACAGATGTTCCATCAGTTCCTTGCTCGGCTGACGATGGAGAAGAGGCAAAGGGCAAGAGGGAGTAACAGAGTTAGTCGAGGAGCTTCGGTGGATGCAGAAAGCGTACTCTGTGCTCACCCGTGGAGGCAGCTTGAGCCATGGTAGCGGCAAGAGCCACCGCAAGAAGAGTGAAGGTACGAAGACGCATGTTCGTGTGAAGCCTTGCGGGGAAGAGAAAGTGTGTTCGTCGGTGTAGAACGGAAGGAGAAGAGCGAGGCACGAGCTGTAGAAGTCTGTGTGTTGAGACAAGAGAGTGTGAGCGGGGAACGAGAACGGGAAAAGATGAGAGCGGTGAGTCGAGGGGGAAAGGGTGAGGGAGTGAAATGGATGGATGGATGAAGAAGAGAGAGACGGTCAAGGCGAACCAAGCGCCAGGTTTTATGTGCAAGCGATCATGAATTGCCTTTGATTTGCTTGCGCGAGGTTCGTCAGCAGAGAGGCAATTTCCAGGCTCAGGAGCGTTGGGCCAGAATGTTCAGTGGAGCTAGAGAGCCGTTGAGAAAGAAGAGCAACCGCTGGAGGCGCTCGAGCGCTGGCTGACCAGCCACCCCAGCTCGCCAGCCCTACACAGCACTCGATGCGACTCTGAGCGCATCTCGAGTCGACACTGCTTGGCATCTCGAGACCGGATAGAGGTCAGCCGCTCCGCCAGTCGAGGCCAGACAGCATTCATAGACAGATGAATTGCGTACACTCGTGACTCGTAATTTTGAATCTCGAGTGGTCGGGTACGCTTAGGCTGACTACTTGACAATCGAAGAGGGCGCAAGCACCGCCTCTCTCCGACCGAACAGCAACTGCATTAAAGACGTTGAGCGTGCATCCACCGCGAATGACGGGGTCGCCTGTCGAAGTCCTTGTGCTGTGCACGCCCTCGACGCCGCCAACTCTCGAGCCGCCGGTACCGTCGGCATATGCCATGTTTGGGCTTGCTACCAGTATCGCCACATAGCGTAGGATCCGTCTTGATGCTGCCCCAGATTTCTTCAGTCACAGTGCATGTCTTTGCCTGTCAATTGATGAGAGTGAAGACTAGGGTTCGCTTGTGCTGTGTGCCGACTGTACACTTGTGTGAGAGAGAAGCGGGAGCCCCTGGCGTGGGCATGCAGGTTGACCGTTATGACGCGCGGATGGATGGCTATCGCACCTACAATCGTGAATTAACAAGCTGTTTGGAAGCAGCACGCGGCGGGCGGGCCAGGTCTAGCGCGCGCTGTGCTCAACCGTCCTTGCCGCACTCGACCGCTGTGTGTGTGGCCTTCTGGTCACGGAATTACCCTTGACTAGACGGTCACTTATTCGCGCCCTCGTGTGAGATGGGTCGACATGCCTGCCTGAATCAAGAATCTGACCTGAAAAAGGCTCTTCTCTGTGTGAAGGCACAGTCGTGTGTCAATGTCACGTGTGTAAGGTGTGGATCGATTGCTGCCACGGTCTCACAAAAAGGAGTCACGCAATCTGAATCAAGAATAGCCCTGAGTCTTGAGTTTTAAATCTTGAATGGAGGGTCTTGCGTTCTCGCGGCTGCATGGGCGCGACAGTGATGAGTGGCAGTTCGCCTTTATCGATTCTCTAGAACATTCACCTGAGCAAACAAGCGCAGCTTCTTCTCACGTGGCGCTTACGCCATCGCATAAATAGGGGTGCATAAGGTCAGCGTATATAAGCGTGAGAGCGCGCCTTGCCTCAGCTCCATCATCTCTCCGCCACTCTCGCCCTGCTTGCACCGAACAAAGTCTATTCTCAGCCAGCCTCGAGATCAAGTCTTTGTGTCACTCCACGCGGGCAGCGGTCGAACGTTCTCTTTCGCAAAGTCATAGTCAGTAAGACGACTTTGTCTTCGGAGTCATTCTATTTGGGCCTTCAATCGATGCTTCTCTAGGTCGTAGAACCAGACGCGCCGCCCCAGTACTGATTTGCAAGCAGCAGTGCGCTTCGAGCGGCGCTCACCCTGCGTGACTGGCGCGGTTGCCTACAACTAGGCTCTGCCACGCTTTTCGATCTCGAGGGCCTGATCGATCAGCCATGAGCAACAGAGCTGTGGTGAGCATACATGCGGAGGCTATTTGCCTAGTGAGAGTCTGCCTGCCCTGTTCTTTGTTGACAACCCCATTTGCGTTCACCATCCGAACATCACTTTCAAGTCTGCTACGTATCGGCAGATCATCGATGATGTGATCGCAAACGTGCGCCAAGACTTTGAGGACGTCGGCGTGGAGAAGGAAGTGTTGGAGGAGCTTCAGCGCGTAAGTGCTTTATTCAGCGAGCGACTCTATGTAGTCACGCTGAGTCACCGTCGCATCGTTGCACCGTCGCACTGTCGGATCATACCGCTGCACCTCATGTGATTTCAGAGCTGGGAAGCCAAAATTCTCGCGACTGGAGTTGCTGAATTCGATGGTGCTCCGTCGTCATCGGCGGGCAAAGGCGGGAGCAAGAAAGGCGGCAAGGCGGACAAGGACAAGGAAGTGAAGCCTAATGTCAAGAACCCTCCAGCCTCTGGCCATTCGTCTCAACACCCCGATATGAAGTCCGAGGACAATGGTCAGGCTTCGAGTAGCGACTCGCGAAAGATGCACAAGACCGAAGACGGCAAGGCCAAACGAGATTTTGGCGACGGTCACGACGATGGTTCCATCAATGGTAATGGCAAGGAGAAAGCGGGGGAGAAGCGCAAGAGAGCTGCCCAGACTGACGAGATCAACAGCGATCTCGATGACAGCGATGACGAAGAAAAGGATGTAGGCGAGATCGAAGGTGAAGACATGATCCTGTGCCTGTACGACAAGGTGAGCGCCTTGGATGCCTTTTGTAGACGCTGACCTCGCAGCGCCTGCCTGCTGACTCTATGCCAAACTCCGTCTTGCGAATAGGTTCAGCGTGTCAAGAACAAGTGGAAGTGCGTCCTCAAGGATGGCATCGCCAACATAGATGGTCGAGACTACGTCTTCTCCAAGCTCAACTCTGACTTTGAATGGTAATCACCTCGCATTCAAGCCTGTCAGCCCTTCGCTTTCCGCGCACATCCTTTGACATGCTTCATAAGGCCTTGGTCCAACATCCGGATTGAAGCGGCTGAGTTCCCTTCCAGCACAAGTGAAGGACGCGATCTCCCTGAATCATGACAAGAATCGTGTCGGCCTCCTCGCGGTTACGCAGCCGATCATCTCTCCTCGCGGCCAAAAGCTTAAGCCAAACAAAACAAAGACCACAATTCGACCAATCGCTTCACCTTAAGTCCATGTGAAGACCGCACGCAATATCACATTGCCAACATCCTTACAGGCCCATATCAGATCCCATGTCGCATACTGTACCACTAGCATTTCATCTAAGTCCCACGAATTCGTCGCGCAGGCCTTGCTTCGCTCTACTTCTGCGATTCCGTGATGTCGATGGGATGAGTTGGCACACTCAGCGTGCGACGACGTCCCCCATCCGGACCTTCACAATTCAAATCTGATGCTGTTCTTCCTCTCAAGGCTGTTCATGCTCGAGCCGTGCTTCGAATGACTGGACCTGGTGTACGAAATAATCACATTTATGAACGATGTCGCTTATGACTTACAGTTGGGCCGGACCCGTCTGCTCTCGCCGTGCAGCGTACATCTGGGGCCCTTCCACGACTCGCGACTCTTGAATCGTCACTACACTCTTGATTTCACAATTCTTGATTCAGCAGCGCGATGATGGTGACCTCGCGGTGAGGGAGGCGCGCAGATGTATGCGCACGTATACAGCAGCACAGCATGTACCTGCCTCCTCCACAGCAGGCGCAGACGTGCTGAATCACGAGTCGCGCGATCGGGTGGGTCCTCGTCGCCCCCCTGATTAGCATCGATCGTCCTCGCATTTTGACTTCTCTTGACCACATCCGCACGACCCGCTCCATCAACGATCTCATTGCGCACATCAACCCTCGTTCGGTCCTCACATCCCGATCCACCTCGTTATCTTCCAGCTACATCCACCAGGCATCTTGAAGGCCAAACGAAAGACTCTCTCGCTTATACACTCCGCCCGCAGCATGTGAGTGTCGGCTAGACTGGCGAATGCGAGTACCTTTGGATCACTAGAGCGTCCAGCGATGACCGACATGCCCACCCCTCACTCCCCCTTCTCTCTCTTTCAGGGCCAAGATGAGCGCAGGGCCGAGCTCAGCTCGACAATCACCCTCTGAAGGGCTAGACGCTAGCGAAGTGATAGAGACTCACAATTACGCCGAGACGCCACGACCATTCAAGAACGTCTCGGCTCGGGCGCGAGCTCGGAATAAGAATCTCAAACAGATATTGGCAGCAGAGAGGGATCTGTTGTTGGGCATTGCTCCCGGAACGAACAAGAAGGGTGCTTCTGGCACATCGGCAGGTGCGGCAAAGGAAGAGGTGCAACCTGTTCGGATCGTGGGAAAGGATGGCAAGATCAAGATGCTGGGTGGGGCTGCTGCGAAAAGGAAGAGGGAGAGGGATGCCAAGTTGCTTCAGAGGGCTTCGGAGATGGAAGGTACGCCAGATGTGGCCGAGGGCGAAGGTGCCGAGGACGAGCAAGGGGGTGATGTCTCCATGGCCAAATCGGTGGGCAACGAGACGCTGGGAGAGACGAGCAAAGGCGGTGCGGAAGTGGTTGCGAAAGTGGAAGAGGTGGTGGATCACGAAGCTATAGCAGCACAGGCGAGAGCCGAGGCAAAATTGGCCAGGAGGAGAGAATTGCCGAGCTACTTTAGCGTAGAAGCTCCTCCTTCTCTCAGGCCAAGGAAGAAAATGTGCGACATTACGGGACTGCCAGCACCGTACACGGATCCAAAGTCTGGCTTGAGGTATCACAGCGTGGAGATTTACAAGCTCATCAAGACTTTTGGACCTGGTGTCGATCAGGCCTACCTCTCGTTGAGGGGAGACGCTTCAGCCATCAAGTAGGCGCTGGCATCTCAGTCATGGGCATCTCTGAACCGCAATCACTCATAACGATTGCCCATGCAGGCAGCGCTAGTGTCATGTATCAGCAAGAGCCTTACCGCCGTGCCCCTCCATTCTTACTGTTGTCACTCGCGCAAAGCCTCTGGTGCTGATCACAATTCACGGTGCCTTCAGTCAAAGCAATTCAGACAGTGAGATTTCTATGCGGTGAATCTTGAACATGGACTGTAGCAACAAATCTAGAGGGGTGGCTTACAGAGGGGAGTCATCGACAGCGGAGAAAAATGGTGACGAGAAGAACCACATTTCGGAAATCCTTCGGGCTAGGCCAGGCCTCTTGTGACTCAGGCGACTGGCGCCATCTCGGCATCAGGAGCCGATGCGGTCGCGATTCGTGGGGACGTGTCACTGACGAGGGATCGCACAGACATGGGTGGTGGCAGCAAGATGTTCGAGGGGCTGGTCTCCCTGCTAGCGAGAGCGTGACCAAGTGATGGCAACTTGCGTTCCAGATCCGTCGGTGTGGTGGCCGGGTGTATAGGCGTCATGCTGAAGAAACCCTTGTTTGCGCTTCGGTGGGTATGATTCGGCTGGTGCGCGGCTTCGTGATGCGAAGGCGTCACCACAGAGAATGTGCTCGAAGGGCTTGACTCTGCCGAGCCATGAAAACCATATGAGCTTTGACGCGAGTGAGAGGCAGACGAAGATGCTACACCGGTACTGGCCGAGTGAGGCTGAACCGGCGGTCGATGCAAAGCTCGTGGCGAGCCAGGGGGAGAGTTGGCAGCGCTGGCAGGCGCGCTTTTGCTGTTGCTTCGATGCTTGTTGCCTCTGCCAGCGTGCTCGTGTGGATTGTCGTAGGGCCTAAATCCATGCAGAGCATGATGCTGATGCTGATGATTTGTGCTTTGGCCGACATTGTGCAGGTTGGGCAGATGAGGACTGGAGGAGCTGCTCGCCGCAAAGGGCGATGGCAACGTCCGGGACGATGCGTCAGCCGCAAGGCTGGGCAAGGAGACGCGTGAGTTCCCAGCGCTCAAAGAACCAGACGCCCCATTCAAGATGTCCTCCACGCGAGATCGTCGTCCAGCTGCCTCATTTGAAGCACTTGAAAGAGGGGTGAGCTGGTAAGCGCTGAGGCTACCAAGCGCTGAGGAGCGTTCTCGCCGGGAAGCCGTACTGTGCTGGCGTGAAAGCGGATGGGCCACATGTCCAAAGTCGTACCGATTCGTGGGACTCGTAGACGCGGAACCAGGCGTTGAAGCAGATTCGCGCTTCGTGTCACCATGGCGTGCATCCACAGCAATCGCAGTGCTGCGTTCTCCAGAAGTCGTGGGTGGAATGTGATGACCCGAACCGAACGAAGCCAGTGCGCCCGCATTCCTTGCGCTCCCGAGTGATGACAAGTGGTGGTGAGAGCGCGAGAGACTCAGGTGGGAGTCAGCCTGCGGCGGTCCATATGGGTGGCTCCGATGTCTGTGACCTCCGTGATGACCACTCTGAGCCGTGTGCGAGGGACCGGCGTGGAATAGATGCGGGGGTGAGTGGTTGTGGGAGCCACGATCATTGCCTGGCGAGTGTACAGGCGCGCCAATGCGATTAGGCGAGCCTGGTCTGGATGGGAAAGGACTGTTTGGCACAGTCTGGTGCCCGAAGAGGCTCATGTTCCGAAGAGGGCCGAGCACGGGACTGCTAGACGGTGTCCATTCCGATAAGCCGACCGCGGATGCATGCGCTCTTGCTCCTCCTCGTCCCTTCAGCGCATCGTGCTCTCCATCAGATTGGTAGTCGTCGCTCATCAAGCTCTCGCCAGGGGAAAATCTGGGCGAGTGCTCACGACTGCTTGGCATGCTGCTCGTCGCCGAAGCGGAGAAGTAATGGGGCTGTTGCATCTGGACTCGTCCGGAGTAGGGACCCTGCGGTCCGAATCTTGGATGAGAAAGACCACTAGCATGGTGGTGGAGAGGCTGCAATGAGGCTGCGACGCGCGCATTGTATTTTCCATGGCACTCGTCATGCTCGCAACCGGGAGGGGTAGGAGCAATGGGGCCACCAGGGTATGGTGAATGAGCATATGTAGCGACGTGAGGACCGAAGCGAGGATCGCTGTGCAGCATGCCTGGAGCACCGTGAGCTGCACCACTTTGGTCGCGCCCATATCTCTCAGCGCGCTGCAGATGGGCGAGCTCGTCCGTAGCTAGATCTGCTAACGCAGATATCTGCTCTGTGCGCTGTTCAGGCTGCCTCGAGTAGCCAGATTTGTCCTCATCATCTGAATCGCTGTCGCCATCTTCATCGCCAACTTGCCACCTGGTTTTCTGCTGTGCGCCGCTAGAGCCTTTCTTGGCCATTGATGCTTTCGCAGCATCATCCTTCTTGTGATTAGGGTTCGCGTGTATCCGAACATGCCTGGTAAGCTCATCGCTGCGACTGAAGCGCTTCTCACACCCAGGATGCGTGCACTGGTGCGGTTTCTCGCCTGTATGAGTGCGAATGTGGCGCGTCTGATGCTCGAGGCGGTAGAATGCGCGGGAGCAAAGGGGGCACTTGTAAGGTCGTGGAATCTGAGACTTGTCAACGTTGAAGCTGCTTGCAGACGCAGCTGCCATTTGTGACGCTTGCTGCTGTTGTTGGGCCATCATGGCTGAATGCGCCGCTGCTGCTACTGCCGGCTCTTGCGGGTCGCTTTGTACACAAGGCGCGGCGTGCACGTTTTGGTGGTCCACAAACGCAGACGGCGACACAGAAAAGTACTCCGCGAAGCTGGAAGGTGGTCGAGATTGCATGATGTTGGATGGCGATGCGAGGCGGCGGACAAGGTAGCAGTGGGGGAAAGATGAAAGGAAGGCAGGGACAGAGCGAGTCAGCAAGACGTCCAAAGACTGTCAAAAATCCAGTACGGAGCTCGTCATCGCAAGTGGAAGACACTGTAGGCTGCATCGCCAATTCGTCGAACGCTTTGGAGTGATTTCGGTGCGGTGCTGCGTGTGATGCCAGTGCACTGCACTGCGATCGCACATTCCCCCGGCGTTTGAGACGGGCCGGACACGCAGCAGCAGCAGCAGCAGCAGCAGCAGCAGCGGCGGGGGTCAAAATTTTGCAGGTGGGGTACCACTGTGGCACGCAACGATACGCGAAGGTGCTCGCTCTATGCATAAATGCATGGGGAGATTCGTTCGCTGTACCTCGTCATCTCACCACGAGATGCGATCAAGAAGAGGCTCGGTCCGTGCCCCTTCCCTGCTGCTCCCTCATCATCAGCCGTTGCAGCCTGCTGTGAGCTCTGATCTCGATTGAGACAGCAGCACCTCGACCGACCGACGTTCGAGACAGGCCAGCTGGCCGCGGAGATTTTCGGCGCGGACCTCGGTCGCGAGAGCGCGCGCGCTCGATCGAACTCTGAGTCGACCCATGCGCGCGCGCAGCGCACCTGCTGGGCAAGCCACACGCGCCCAAGCTGCAGGCGCGCCCCCCGCCGCCCCCCGCCGGGTGTGGACAAGCGGACCTGTATGCAGCCATGGCGTGCGAAACAGCAGCAGCAGGAGCCAGCATAGCTTTGCTGCGATGCTGAGTGCTGCTGTGTCATCCACGCACCCCAAGCAATTTCAGATCTCTTACAAGGCTCGATCGTTGCAATGCTGCTATACACACCCTCCGCGGTGCTTTCTATCCCAGACTTGCGCTGTGGATGTTTCCGCGGAAGCGTTGGCCGCCAGCCAGATCATGGCATAGCTGTCTCGAACGCTGAGGGCGCCGTGCGTGAGACGCCGGTGCTGTGCGTGCGAAAGATCAGCGCGCCCTTGCAACTGAAGCGCGAGGCTTTTGCGTACGCGTGTGACCTGCGATCGCAAGACGCAATCACTTTCTGCCCATTCGCGCAGAAGAGATTACCGGAAGATTGCCGTGGCGGAGCGAAGATTCCCCAGACTTATGGTTCATCATGCCATGCTGCTTAACCCCACACGATCTCCCTGCAATGCTACTATTTCTGGCCCTTCGGTGAACTCGCCATGCAAGTGCCTGCCATCCGCAAAGCACCATGCCTGTGTAGGAGTGATGGTTTGCGGGGCAGACACCAGGATTATCATGATCGTCGAGTTCACTGCGCCGATCTTCGCCTCATCAGAAACGACAAGCCCAGCTTTATACCCAGACCGCTCTTGACGAGAGCAGCCAACGTCGGCCTGGCTCGATTCCTGGAGAAGTCGATGACAGTCTCTTTGCCAATCCCTGCAGCTGCGATACTCACCAGTCTTGTGTGAACCGACTCTGACGGTGAACTCTAGTGTTTGCAAGGCGAGCGATGACCTCCAGTGGCTGGTGTCGAAGGCTTGGGCCTGTATAGAGGATTGAGCAAACTTCGATGTCAGGTTCTGGATCGAAAGGCGCAAAGCGTGGTTGCTGCTCCGGCTGGCAATGAAAGATATGATGGCCACACGTCCTTCGGATGCTCGATGAGTCGTGCGTGTGCCACTGTGCCGCTGCGAAAGCGGGTGCCCGTATAATGGAATCGCGGCGACGGCGATGGACGCTGCTGATGATGGTTGGTGTGGTGTGAACAATGCTTGGGGAAGTTGCAGATGCATCAAAGAAGGCGTGAGATGGGATCAATGATTGCCAAGCTCCTTTGATTGCGGGGGTGGGAATGCGAGACCGCTGAAATCGTGAATCACGGGTTGTGAAAAGCAAGGCAATCACTGAATCACCAATCGCGCCTACTGCGGAAAATGAGTCGCACACGCTGGTGACGCGGCAAGACAGACGGCTTGCCATGGCTGAGCTTGCTACACTGCAGGGACGAAGCGGCCGCGGGGCGCGGAGCTGACCTGATGAGCGCGCCCTCACGAATCACGCTCGGAACATCGCCCATTGCGAGTGGTCTCGCGTTTTCCAAGCGCAAACTTTCACAAATTTGAGACCACTCAGCCGCTCTCTCAGGGGGCTTCACGAGCGTGCGGGGTGTTCTACCCCGCTTCAGAGTGGTGCTCTCAAACATGTGAATCCTGGCTTTTTGCATGAGCCCCCTTTCCTGCGATCAAAAGTTCGAACTCAGCCGCCCGTATCTTATACCGCAATGCGCTTACATGCTTCTCCCATGGGACAGTTCCAGCGCCTCGTACGAAAACGCCGAAAGACCGGGCCGCTGGCATTGCACTCCGAGAGTCCTGCAACCTTCCTCTGGCACTTCGTTGAGCGACTTCACAGCAACCTGATCTTTCTGAGCGAACAAACATGACCAACGTGAGATGGGAGGATCGGCACCGCAGGAGAGATTCCTATCCGGGTGCCGGTTCTGGACATTTGGGTGCTTGCAAAATTTCGATTTCACGCACGCGCGAGAGATGGCGAGCGATGGCGTCTTGTGCTTCCCCATGCAGGACGCGGCTGCATCTTTGCCTGCCCCTGCGGGGAAGGCCGGGCATGGATGGATGGACACGCAATCGATGGCCGAGGCTCCTTAGGCAAGTTCCGGGGAAATAAGGCCCGCCCGCCGTGCTGCCCAGTTCCGGCGCAAGTCCGGCTCCCGTGCCCAAATCACTCACGACTACACCACATCAGCAGAGCGTCCTTCGCCATGCAGTCATTCGTTACATGCAGTCCTTGAGTTTGAGTGATCACTCCCAGCAGTCGTGCGTCTAACAGCTATAGATGAGCGCTCTGCTGGTGAACGTATCTTTACCGCGCCCAGCCGCCCAAAGGAGGCTGTCCAAGTGCCTGAAAACAAATTCCGCTGTTTCCTGCCAGATTCGAACAGCACATCTGCATAGCGCTACTGCACCTCGTATCAGCGACGCGCGTTGGGAGTCAAGAGCCCACGTTTTTGTTGCGTGGCTTTTTGCAACCTCGCGAATCGGATAGTGTGCCTGTACTGTATGGCCCTTCACTGTGAACGCTGCTGCTGCTCCCGCATGCGCTCCAGACCGCAATGTGCAGAGATAGCGGGCTTGAATCAAAATGACCCTAGTCTGATGTGCCCGAGCCAGTGGAGCCGCTCTCTTTCAACCGCCCAAGCATGCAAGCCGCCTTCTGTTACCGTTCTCTCGCTGGCGGTCCGCTTGAATTGCTCTCATGCAAAATGCAGACGCCATATCGGGACGATCGTGGAGCAGAGGACAACGGTGGGACCGGGCTGCGTGGTTGCCGGTCACGTCCAGCATGACAGTCAAAGCCTGAAAGAAGGACGCGTGTTGACATTCAGTGATCCATCGTGGCGGTGTGATGATTGTCGTTCGTTCTTGATCATCGGATGCCGTCAAGGAGCGGACCGTATTGCTTCAGGGCGCATCTGTCGGATCGGAGTTCCAAACCTATAAGCAGACCTAGAAGGAAGGATGTAAGCTTCGTGCATTCAAATTTGAGCACACGTTCATCGGAAGGGCATCGTAACATGATCGATCGCGCTCTAAAGCTGTCTCAGATCGTCAATTCGTCGCAAGATATGATCGATTTCACATGGGTCGGGCAATCCGACTCTTCCGCCCGAGCTGTTTTGCTCTGTTACAAGTCAGCGGTGGTTCCATCATACCATCAGCGATCTGTAAGCAACTATATATACGAATCGTGATCTTTGAATGATCTTGGACAGCAAGCGGAAGCGGCGTCAGAATCACGCCTGTGCAAAAGATCCAATATAGATCTTTGATCACCTGCACCAATTCTGTCTGACTCACGGCCGAAGTTGCGGCCAAGGCGAGGATGAATCGACGACTGGCCCGACCTGCTGTCTGCTTTCTCGGCCGCCGAAGCCTGCCGGTTGGCGATGGCAGACTGTGTGGGACGGGGACAGAGCCCCAGCCTGCATCCGAACCATCATCATCCCCACCATCATCATTGATGACGGAGGTGGCAGTCAACAACGACAACTTGTGCTCGTGACTCCCGGTACGTACATATCGCCGGCAAGTTGCAGCGCTGCAAGACCGACGTGGGTTGTGGTACAGGTACATCGCGGGGCAAGGGTCCACTTGGTCTGAACGATGTCACAAAGCCGGGCGGTCGGAAGCCGCGTCTGGGAATCGGGAGAATCTAGGACAGGCTTCACGTCGTGGGGAAAAGTACATCGATAGTGTGGACGCCCCGAGCATAATGATTCCGCCTTCCGAGTCGTCCGGGGTCATCAGGGAAAGCGCTAAAGTGGGCGCTGGCTGGCGACCACGTATGGAGAACAAGCCTCTCCGTACAGCAATACGAAGGCGAATGATCACAAATTTTTGCAGAAAGTGTGTGCAACAGGTCAGCACTGCATCCCATCCCGAGCATGTCACGCGAAAGACAAAAGTAGCACTCGTGGTCTCAGTCAAATACGTCGTAGGGATAGAGTCAATGTCCTGACAGCGTTGCGGATTGAGACGCTGGATATGAGTCACTCGGTGAGGGATCGGCACGCTGGTGATACTTGATTGACCTTCAGAAGACTGATTCACGTGAATCGCCAATCGTACGTCCTGAATCACAAACACGGATGATGATCGACTCGTTCAATCCTGCGCAAGCACTTGTCACAGCGGTGTAGCATACTGTAGTAGAAGTAGCTCTTGACTTACGATTGACGTTGAAGCTCGGCTTTCAGCTGCAAGTTTGACGAGTCACACTGGCAACACGAGCGCGCGAGAGCGTACTGTAAGAGGAGCCAGCTGACACAGCGGGAGAGCTGCGAGTTGCGTGAAGTATTATTTTAGTGAAAGTCACGTTGAGTGAATCGGCGATTTGCAGAGGCTCAAGCTCAAACGCCGGCGTGCCGGCGGATCGCGCGCTTATAATCACGAATGTCGTAACGCATGAGAGCAAAAGGAGCCTAGCGGGCCGTGAACGCCGCGCTGCAGGTTTGAGAAGGCCAAATTTGGGTGTTCGGCGGAGAAGGACGCAAACGTTTTCGCAGACACACGCGATGACTTATAGCCTGTGTGAGTCTGCTTCAGGCGCGGTCTTGAACGTCAGCATGATGCCTCCACCGGCATGGGACGATAAAGCCCTGTGATTCGTCGTGACATCCTGATTAGGGCGACGCTAGTCGCCACCACCATGAGGTCGCGTGCAGCTGAGTTCAAACACGCAGTCCAGCTCTCCTCTTTCCTTGTCTTAGGACTGCGATTTGAGTCACGCTTCATTCTGATTCAACACATGCAGAAGCAGCACATTATACGAGCCGAAGCGAAGCTTGACAAGTGCACAGTCGCGAAGGTCAGAATGACAACGCGAGTCACAGTCGAGTCTTGTACCGCCTCAGGCTTGCAAGGTGGACCAAGGCGGTTTGTGCAAATGCTCACGCCAGACCTCCTTCTGCCATGTGCTACGTGTCCTTGCGAGTCTGTTGGTTCGTGAACATATACACCGACTTAATCGTCAATCGCCTCCTCACTTCTCCACCATAAACCCATCATCCAGTCGCCTCCCAGCGCAGAAACAGCCCAGTCACTCGCGCCATTGTCTGAAACAACATGTCGGCCAACTATGCGCCCCCCGGTCTGGCGTATTCGGCCCAAGTGGGACGCCAGATGACCGTCATCACCATCAACTTCGCTTTCAGCGGCATGGCAGCCCCGCTGGTCGCTTTGCTCTTGTGGTCGGCAAGGCGGAGACACTTCAAACTGGCAACCTACTGGGTCGCCCTTCTCTGCGCCCTCCTGCTCTTCGTTGCTTCATTCCTCAATGGGCCAGACATGTATTGGGGACCAGTATATCACAGACCGATCCCTCTTGCGTTTGACGTAGGTGAGTAGATATCCGCATGAATTTCACTGGACGACCAAGCCCTTCCGAGTCTCACCGAGCTACTCTTTCGTCACCTTAAAGTCATTGGAGCCATCAACTTTCTGCTCCCTTGGCTTGCGGATTTGAACGTGACTCTGAGGCTCCTCATCTTCTACCCTCTCAAGCGCACCTCGTTCCGAACCTTGGCCGCCGTATTTGGCCTGCCACTCGCCATTAAGCTGGCTCGATTCGCTATGATTGTATGGTGAGTAGACACCTTTCTGACCCGCTGTCTCAGTCTCCTAACCTCGAGCCCATGCTACTGTCCGCGCTGTCAGGTATATCAATTTGTACACCGAAGTAGAGCGCGGTGCGCATCATGGCGACAGAGAAGCTCAAGCTAAGTTGGCAAACGTGCCCGGACCAGTGTATGCAGAATTCGCCCTGCAAATTCTCGACAACCTTTGGGGCTCCGGTATCCTCATCTATCGACTGCGATCGTTCCTCTTCAACCACTACAGCGTTGTCGGCGAAGCGTCCACTGTGGGCGGAGCAAATCGACACAGATTCTTGACGATTCAGAGCAAGCTCAAGAACGCTCTCCACGTTGCCGTGCTTTCTTGCATTCTGCCTGTTGGCAGCTGCATCGCACTCGCTGTCACGAGTGCCCAGAAGAATTTCGACGCGTTGAATTCGGTGGATGCGGTCCACTATGGGATTTGCACCGTGTGAGTGTGGTCATCGCAGACGCTTGAAGCATTGCTGCACACGGTCCCTTGCTCATTCGTCACCTGTCTCGTCACTAGCAACATCTTGATTGCACAGCTCCTGCCGATGCTCTACCATCCCGAGCATTCCAGCTTTGATCCCCAGACAAGATTCATCAAGACAAAGAATCTGAGCACTTCGCCTGGCTCATCTCGGTCAGGTCGCACTCCTCAGGCCGACGAAGCGGACATGCACGTCCTGACTACGTTGGACCCGGTGGAGGAACTCGATCTTCCCAGCCAGACGAGGCAGGAAGACTTGGAGCTCCAGCAAAGCAGAGACACTGCACCAAGCTTGCGCAAGAATTCGGAGCATTCGCACAAGTCTCTGCTCGGCACGATGCAGTACGGACAGACCTTCAACAAAAGCAATCTCAGCGAAAGCTCGTTCCCCAGGCATCCTGCCGCAGCGCATGGCACCTCATCGAGCACGCAGCTTTGAGCTGTACAATGCGCCTCGTGCGATGCTATGAAGTTCCATGAGCAACCATCCTAAAGCTTGCCTAGCTTTCCCGACTCTTCTTCATGACGCTTGCTGGGACGTGCAATCGCCCCATCATCTCTGTACGCTGTATCATAATTGCCAATTACATGTTGATAACAAATCTTGGACACTCGAGCCGAGCGAGAAAGCCAGGAAGCCTTCCCAGCGTGATGTAGCCTTGCCTCTGACCGCAAGACTTGACGGCATTCGCCATGAGTCTGGAGTAAAATATAGCGTCAGAAAATGGAGTGCTCGTCTAAGAGCACGAACCAGGCCCGAATTCTCGACGAGGGGCTGCTTCAAGCTCAAACCTTAAGAATCAAGAGTTGGAAGATTCATGATCCACGTCTCGTAACGAGGCACGTATATAGTCACCGGTCAAGTCAAGAATATCACGTATCGAAGTCAAAAGTCAAGAGTCAAGCCTTGTGCAGGTATAGAAGAAGGCTATAGGGCTCCCCAAGACTCACACGTGATCGAGACTGGAATGTTACGCGCGCTCGGCCTGGGACCAATCGTGAATCATGCTCACCCCCGCACCCGCTAGCCGCACATCGACGGCACACCATGGCAGTGCTGGAAGTGTCCACCACCCCTACGAAATCCCAATCCTCATTTCTTCACCCGCTTGCTCGTGCTCAATCTGATGGTGGTACTCGTGCCTCAAGCTCGCTCTCAACGGTCACATCGCATTAGCTGCTTGGAGATTCGCAGCACTCATGTTTTGTGCTGGGACGCAAACATCAACGGACAACGCGCGCGCGCGCAGGCTGTCCAATTGAAAGTGTCGTCCCCACTGTAGACTGTATGCGCTGTCTTCACAAAGAGTTGGCCAGGGAACATCAATCTAAACACCATGTCAGCGACTTTTGACCCGCCTATGGTGGGACTGGGCCAGTCAATGTCAGGCGCCCGAGGTTTCGATGGTCCGGAACAGACGGGCACCTCGACCACCTTGTCGCCTACTGATGACTCAAGCAAAGCGGGAGGCGATCTCGCCCGGGGCCGCTCAATTGCTGACGCTGTCAATGCTGGTCATCACTTTGATGGCCACAACGAATTGGCCGCCAAGCCTACCTCTGGTGACGCCCAAATCGATCTCCACCAAACGTCAGCGCAAGCGCCCGCGCGAGGCAATGCGACGCACGACGCCAAGCGAGATGGTCGCACCGAGACCGTTGATCCCCGGCTCTCTCGCTCTGGGCTGGCGTTCAAACGGTCTAGCAGCTCACCCGAGCAGCTGTACGGCGTCAAAGCTCGTGCTGCAGAACAAAGTGATCAAGAACGGGGTCTCGCAGGTTTGGCACGCGACTCGAGCCTTTCCAGACCTCGACGGGGCTCCGATCTGCTTGCCGTTCGTACACAGGCAGAGCAAGACGCTGTACACCTTCCACGAGCGCCTTGGGACCAGATAGGTGATCGAACAGATCACAAAAATCCCAGAAGCATGTTCTCAGACGTGCTTGAGACTCCTGGAACGAAGACAACCCTGGCGCAGCGATTCAGACGAGCAGTGATAGAGGATGACCTCCCTCGAGCGAAAGCTCTGGCCCTACGCGCTGTCACCATATCGAAGCTCATGCCTCAGCAGCAGGCAGCCGATACTCCCGCTCAGTTCGATCAAGACACCTCATCCGGTCAGCATCCGGAAGACAATGAGGAAGAGGAGGATGGCGATGGCGAATCGCGAGCATCGACGAGGAGGCCTAGCCGAGAGATACTGCGCTCACAGCTGAATATGACCATGTCAGCAAGCAGGTCGTCTACGCATCAAGAAGGCGGTGCTGGTACCGCGGGCTCGACCGGAGTGCAAGCTGGTCTGTACCACTCGCAGCCGAGAGGCAGTACCGCGACGCTACATCCACGAACCGTCGAGCAGAGAATGTATCGGGCATCTGCTGGGGGAGCAAAGAACGGCGCAGGATATCACACAGAGTCGGCCGTGAAGCAGAGGTTTCCAGTGCCAATCAGATGGGCAGTAGAATCTTCTCGCTGCACGTATCGCGTTCCTGCGAAGGAAAGGGCTTTGGTTGCGCAGCGCAAGGCGCTAGCGGAAGCGCCTTCCAGCGGGAGAGGCTCCAAACAAAAGCCAAGCTTTGGCACTGCGCAGCATTCCGGCGAGGAAAGCCCGCAAAGGACACCTGAGCCTCTCAGCGTGCTCGCACACGATGTCAACAGCGACACAGCAATGATTGCACGAGGCACTGCATGCTTCAACATTCGGAATCTGGAAATGTCTCGCAAATCCCAAGGCGAGCACGCACCTAGTCAGGCTCTCAGTCGGCAGCCTTTGCCATCAAGCGGCCGCCGTACAAACGAGTACACTAAAGACATGACAATGAGATGTGCGCGACCCGAACTGGATGGAAGCGTGAGCAGCCTAGCTCTAGCTGTCAGATACGGAGCAGGCAAGAGCATGGTGGAGTGGCTTTTGGATTGCGGCCACGAGCGAGGAGGCTTCACTAAGGTGGGTGAAAGGCTTTAGAGTGCTTGATGGTCTGCCTATTGGACTGCGTCCGAGTCTAGCGCCTTACCTGGACCTTTTCCGTTTCGCGTTTGGCAGGACCCACGAGACAGGTCAGTGTTGCACCTAGCAGCCGCGCACAATCGTCCAGACATCATCAACGCCTGCTGCATCGCAGCAGTCGCCGAAGCTGCCAGCTCGCACCATGCTCAGAGCGCTTATGTCTTCCCGCAAAGCAGATCTCGTGCTCTGCGAAGTGGTAGCGAAGGCACGAGAAGCCTTGGAACCGGAGAGCATCACGTCATTAAGGACTTTGCCTCAACACCCGACGACGATTCGGACAGCGCGCAACGATCTTTTGCAACGCCAAGCACTTCGCCAAACGTTCCGCACCAACATCTGCGCAAGCAGCATGTTGTGGCAAAGTCTGCCGGCTCGGGTCATCAAAGTGGTCCTGCGCAATATAGCAGTCCTTCGCTAGGATATATGGAGGATTTGGATGCGGAAGACGACGACGGAGAATTCGAAGACTCACACCGAATGCCGCTTGGGCTACGAGAGCTGCTCGACTGGCAAGACGATATTGGCTGTACAGCGCTTCAAGTGGCTTGTATAAAGGGCTACGAGCACTGCGCCAGGTTGCTCTTGGATCTGGGCGCAGATCCTGATCTAGTCGACGCGCACGGGAATTCCCCGTTGCACCACGCCTCCAGCTGGGGCCACCTGATCGTCGTGCAGCTGCTCATCGAACGAGGTTGCGTCTTTGCCTCCAAGAACACTTCCGGCTTCACAGCTGGCGACTATGCGTACAACGAGCAGTGCAAAGAGGCTCTCGAAGCCTTTGGCCGAGCTCAGTACGAGGGACGTAGAATGGCGCGGAAAAGAGGCGGAGATAGATCGGGCGACACCGCTGCGCCTTCCTCACTCGGTCATGGCGGCGCTTGAGGCGGTGCGTGCCATTACATCGGGTCAGACGAGAAAAGGAGCATTTGAATCGCATTGAACGCTAAGCAGCCCAGCTTGTGCTTGGGGTGGGTATATTAAGCACCGACATCATGTAGCAGTACCAGCGCATCACAAATTGAACTTTTGAGAACTTGTTGTGTGTCCTGAGCGAGTCGTGGGCGTCTGCTTAGTGCGGGTATCTTGATATCACGAGACCCTGCTAATGCTATGCTCACCTTTATAAGGGCTGGAATAGAAGGCATCTGGATCGTTGTAGAACCTCCAGCTTTGATTCATGTCCGGATCACCGCTGTTATTCTCATCTTCGAGCCACTTGGCGTACTTGCCGGTCGGGTCTCCGTATGCAGCAGCAACAGCAGCCACGTGAGGAGCTAGTTCCGTCACGTCTTCGCCCGTCATGCCCGCGTCTAGGGTCATGGTGTAATCCACAGCTGTCTGGATGGTAGCTCCGCTTTCAGTCCTCGCGCTCCACATGTTCAGTCCCATGTTATCCGCCAGCTTTGCGTTTGTGATGAGTGCCTCCAAATTAAAGCATCGATAGTGAAAAGGTCTTGTCCGAACGGCTTCGTATGGCTGCTCGCCGTCATCTGAAATCTGCTTCATGAATGCGCCAGTGAAAAAGGTGTTGGCGGCATTTTGAGCTGATTTGAGGTCTCCCAAAAGAATGTACAGTGCAATGACCTGGTTGTAGTAGAAGGAAACATGATTGTTCGCCACCTTTGAGGCTCTTTTGCCGTCAGCAGAAGTGAGCAACCACGACAAGTAGTCGTTCGCCCAACCAGACATGCTCGATGCTGTCACGCTGTCCCAGCCCTCCGAGCCTTTGGCGCGCAGGATGATCACCGCATTGACAACCTTGATGATCATTCTCCAATCAAGAATCCCCGTATAGCCACCTTGCTGATCATCAGGTCCGCGGATGACCTGCCCATAGACGACTCTGGGATTGACACCGGTTCTGGCATCCAAGAACCAGCGCTTGATGAGTGTCGAAGCTCGCTGAGCATCCGTGGAGTCGTTAGAGAGACCGTACGCTACTCCGTTCCACAACACGCTTTGAGCCATCGATACAATGTCCTTGGTATTATTGAGCTGCTTCACATCCGGATTCACCTTTCCGTCGCGTTGCTTGTAAGGGCATGTAGTCCATGTAGCAGTGGGTGCCACGCGCGTGGTAGATGGTGTGCACTTCGAAGCTCTTGCGTTGAGGTGTTGACTGGCTGTATGGCAGCCGTCCGCCGCCGCTCGCGAGGGCGTGATTTCTCCAATCTTTCCCCTGGCCACTGCTCGGTTAGCGTCTGAATGATCTCGCGCTGCGATCTGGACCAGAGGAGTTGGTCCTGCCGGAGTGCCGTTTAAAGAGGACGCCGTGAAGGCAGTAGATGCGGCAAGGAACGAGGACTTTTCGAATTCCTCTGGTGAGCGTGCATCGTCAATGCTCGTGCTGTTCGAGTCGAGGAGAGAGTCAATCGTTCCTGCTTCCGACAGTCTCTGAAAAGATTGACCTGCATTGAGAACAGCTGGTTGCTGAAGCGCGACTGTCATGGTAGGCGAGCCCTTTCCATCTCCCGGAAGTAGGGCGATGGGAGGTGATGCAGCACGCGTGGGCGCTGGCATCTTGCCCGAGGTCGGCACAGTCACGGTATCCTTAGGAGCGTTGGGAACACCACCAAGACCCGGCAGTGGAATTGTTGCGGTGCCTGGAGCGATTGGTCCAAGCGACATATCGCCATCGCTGGTATCGTCGCTACCATCGTCATCACCATCGCTTTGCGTACCAGTTCCGCTGTTGCACCAATTGCAGTCGGGGAACCAGTACGGAGCCCAGCTGAGATAATCTTTGGCATCTTTGCTGGGAGCGCGGATGTTCTGATCTACCACGCTCCATGGCCCCTTGGCTGCGCTCCATACTGCTGCGCCTATGATGCGCTTTTCGGCCGCGCTTCCAGTCGAGGCAGAATACGATTCACCACGGGTGATGACATAGAGAGGAGATACCCAATCGTTGCCATCTCCTGTGCGGGTCAGCATCCGCCAAGAGAGCAAACAGTCGAGTCAGCAAAATGGAAGGCCTTGTGAGCATGATAGCGATATCGAAACGCACCCTTCACCACGTAGATGCAAAGCAGCAGAAGCCAAGTGATAGCTACGTGTAGCTGCATGATGTTCGCACTGATGAATCCTGTCTGCGACGGCTATCGAAGATGCCAAGCAAGCTGAGAAGGACGCTGCCTGCGTGCAGCAGGGCACTGGGTAGAGGTGGGGTAGTGTTCTGAAGAGACGATGCGGTGACAGAAAGATGCGAAGAGTTGGTGGAGCATGCGCTCAATGAGCGGAATAGCAAGCTGTGTCTGCTGCGCTTGCTATGCGTGCCGATTGTCGGATCTCAAGCATCCGCGACCTGGCGAACAGCCGGGCCATTCAGCGTCAATCACGATACGATGATGCTACCAGCGTGCGGCTCGCAGCTTCCTGGATCACAGGCTCACGCCCGGCAAGGCGCGGGCTCGCAGCGGCAAGCCCAGCCACTGCCATTCTGGGGAGTGGTCGGTCGCGCTTGCCCGACTAGAATGGCCATGGTGAGCGCCTTGGCCTCCTACCTCACATTGCTGCTTGCCGAGAGCAAGCCTGAGACTCAGCTTCACAGCTGCAGCAGTCACAAGTCACAGACTCCGGTGCCTGCTGGCGTCGGTGTCAATCTTGCATGTATGCGTAGAAGAAGACCTGGCCCAAGAAGACCCCGAGCGGTTCGCCGACTGAAATCGGATTGCTAGAGTTTGTGGTTGTGGGTGTAGGTTGGTGAGAAGCAGAGGCGCACGCACGCACGCATGACATGCAACGCTCGTTCAGCTAGCTGCTCCATGAGCGGCTGCAACGGTCGACCCGCATTGAACATCTTTGCTCGCGACGCGCACTGTGCCGTTGATGTGCCCCGAACGCTCATTCCCTCCACTCGATCGTGACTTGTGCGTGTGACCTTCGGAACCTAGCTGAAACGCAGGCGAGCGCATGTGCTACTCATCAAATTTTGGCTTTTCACGACCCACCACTCACTCTGGCCCATCTTCATTCAAGATTGCAACCCGTCCACAACTTGGCCCGACCCGCCAATTCAGTGTTCATATCGCTCACTCATCGCTAGCCGTAGATCGGTACACTCGTTCTCGAGCACGCCCAGTTGGACCTTTGATTGCAGACCGGTCGAGTAGAATAGCGAACAGCCGCTCCTTAACATCGACATCCTGCCCAAGAGACCGAGCGGATCCACGGGATCCACCTATCCGAACGTGTCTTTGCTGCATTCGTTCAGGTCAACAAATCCAACGCACCGCAATTGCCGAACCACGACGAGGCAGACATCACCTGATCCG
Organism: Ceraceosorus guamensis; assembly: GCF_003144195.1. Taxonomy (NCBI): domain Eukaryota; kingdom Fungi; phylum Basidiomycota; class Exobasidiomycetes; order Ceraceosorales; family Ceraceosoraceae; genus Ceraceosorus; species Ceraceosorus guamensis. Next base: position 46,592 of record NW_020290044.1, read on the forward strand.
TCATCATCAGGACCTTGCAAAGATTCCTGGCCTCCCTGCCTGCGGATGGGAAGGTGATTTGGCCTGCCGCAGCTGGGCGGGGCAAGATGGCGTGGTCCAGTGCGCTCGCTCAGTACGCTAGGACCAAGGACCTGAACACTCTACCCGAGGGCACTCTGCTGAGGAGCGATGAGCATACATTGACCATCTACGATGGATATCCCAAGGCCAAATTTCATTTCTTGGTATTGCCGCGAGTACCATTCCAGCTTCAATCGAGCGACTCGGAGGGGAGCGAGCCCAAAGACGCCTTTGAGCTTCTCAAGAAGGGACCTGCTTGTGTTCCGCCGAACCATTTGTCCAACCTCAAATCTCTGCTTTCCAGTCCGCACGCATCAAGGGTGCTCGCCGCTCTTCGAAAAGCATCCGAGGAGACTGTGCAGCTCATCAAAGAGGAACAGCCCTACACGAAGCTAACAGAGGACCAAGTAGAAGCGGGTACGACGTGGCCTGTGCATGTAGGGTTTCACGCCGTGCCGAGCATGGAGCACGTCCATCTGCACATCATCAGTTCCGATCTCATCTCTGAAAGGCTCAAGAACAAGAAGCATTACCTCTCCTTCCATCCCTCTCATGGCTTCTGGCTACCCTTGACTCGCATAGAGGAAATGGTTCGCAAAGGGCAGAAAAAGTTACCTCATGATGAACGGTATTATGAGAATCTGCTCAAGTCGACGCTGACATCGTTCTACGATGAGAGCGAGCACAGTCATATACCGAAGCTCAAAGCTCACCTCGAGACGAAGTGGATCGAAGATGTGCGGAGAAGGAGGGCCTCTGGTGAAGATGATGGTGGCAGCTCGATGGAGCTCAAGCCGTCGGAGGCTCCCCGGCGGCCCGAGGGAGCTGAGCAGCGGCACGTCTCGCACATCAACACATCAGCTCGGCGCAGCGCAAGTCCAGCGGCAAAAAGTCTCAGGTAGGGGGAGTCTTCCCTAGGCAAGTCAGACCTCCCCATTCGTGTACTTTAAACATGTTGAGCAATGGTCAGGACCAATGAACGCCGAACGCCGCGTCCATAGCATCGAGGCAACCGCCTGATATTAGGGAGACCAGATCTCAGAACAGTCGCGTGCGGTGCACGAGATTCACGTACTCATTGCAAGCATTTATTGGCGTCTACGAACACCCTTTCTCACCAAAGCTCCCTTCTAGCTTTCCTGCCCTCAACCGACAACCTCTTGTTCATCCCCCAATTTTCCTTTCGCGCCTCCTCGTGTTCCTTTCTCACCTGCCTGACCTCTTTGGGAGCCGGAGCGATGATCCTGATAAAAGTGGGAGAGCACCCGAACCTCTTTGCCAGCTGGTTGCCCGTCCACTTGATCGGATCTTCCGCTCTCAATTGCCGGATCAGGCTGATTTCATCTGCCGTGAGCGACTTGGACTCGGCCGATCGCGCTGCCTGTGCAGAGCGCGTACGAGGAGGTAAAGCTGGTGGGAGGTGTGAAGGCGCAGCGTTGGACCCGGATGCGGAAGGCAACCAAGGTCCTTCGTTCGTGCTGTCGTCCGAAATGACAGACTCGGGCGAAGAAAGCGTTGGAGGCGGTCTAACGATGAAGGTTTCGCCCGATTTGAGAGGGTGCCTCTTGGCGTGAGGGTTGTTCGCCAGAGGGTCCCGAGGTCGACGGGCAGGCATGTCTCTTGCCCTGGCTGAGCTCGTCGCAAAGCCGCGCGAAACAGTGGCTTCGCACTGCTGCGCTGCGCTCGGTCGCCCGGTAAAGGTCGACAATGATCGCGTGGTTCTGGCACTTGCCCCGTGCGGACTGGAAAATGTCCAGCCTTTAGGGCCAGCCCAAGTACCTCGAACCATGGACCCATAGTAGACGGCAGGGAAAAAGTCTTTCTTGAGGTGGTAGAAGGCCCTGCGAGGCTCTGCCTGGTCTATGCCAAACAAATTGCCGAACCTGTGCGGTAACAGATCGAATTCACATTGGAAAGTGAGCCTGGACGCAGGCTTGAAGCAGCTGTTAATGCAGCGCTGACCAGTCTTGTGACTCACGTCTCTTTGATTTGACCCCCGTACTTGAACTCCGCAAGCATCACCTTGCCGTACTCCGTCAACAAAGGGCAGCTCGTGTAGCCGTCGTACGTTGCCAAAGCGGCATCGCCCCCCTTCATGGCGCCGACAAGATTAGCAACGAGCACAGGAGCTTGGGCAGTGATTGCCGCAGCAGTCTTGGAAGTGGGCAAGCTGCTTGCATCACCTGCGCTCCAGATGTTTGGGAAGCGCGTATGCCTGGTAGTAGCTGCATCCACCTCGACGAAGCCGGCCTGGTCTGCCAAGGGCGACTTGGCAACTACATCCAACGGTCCTTGCGGAGGGGTGGCGTGCAGCAAGTCGAAATCGAGCGTGACTGATCTCGGAGGCTCGCCTTCCTTGGATGGCACGCTAAAGCTAGCCTTGTTGCTGGAGTGCACTTCTAGAAGATTGTGTTGCGCCAGCATCTCGATGTTGCGTGACTCTCGAATCTCGTTGAGCGCTGCAGCGTACTTTGGGACAGCAAATATGACCGGATTGCCGGTCGCAAAAGACACTTTGATAGCAGAGGTGCCCGTGTCGGATCTGAGACCAGCCTTGCGCCAGTAGTCTTCTGCAAGCCACATTGCCTTCTGAGGAGCACCAGGACATTTGACCACCCCGAGTGGCTGCGTGAATATAGCGTTACCGCTTCGCAAGGATTGGATAGCTGGGAAGACGTTGGAAACAGATTCCTGAGTGTAGGTTCTCACGAAGGTCAGCAAGGGAATCTATCTTTTAGACGCGGGACTGGACGCGAACCCACAAAGCTGTAGTTTGAAACCACCCTCCCGCTCTTTTCTTCTAGCGCTTCGCGCAGACCTCTGACTTTCTCCCACTTGCAATCCACACCCGGGCATACGACCAGGTTCTCGTACGCGACCTCGATGCCATCCTCCAATACGACCCTATTCTGACTAGGTTTAAACTCCACTACATTCCTGGCGTACCTTGTCGCTCCTGTGTCGTCCAAGAGCTCAGGCAGAGGACGCCTCAGTTCCTCTTTGGTCTTGAGACCTGCACCAACCAATGTCCATCCAGGTTGGTAGTGGTGCCAAGCAGAACCGTCGAGAAGAGCAAGGTCGCCCTGAGCGAAGAGACCAGTGCGCCAGAGTTGATGTAGGATCGTCTGACCAGCTGAGCCTCCGCCTACGATTACTACTTTGTGCGAGGGATGACCACCTGATGTAGGAGCGACAGGAGAGCGAGCTTCGCTGGCTAGACTTCGAGCGTGTTGGACGTGGTTGGGATCACGCCGATTGAGTTTGACAAAGGTATGCCTGGGGGAGAGAGAGGTGCCAATGAGGCATGACTGAGGAGACCGTACTATCGATGATGCGGCGCCCGCGCCGCTGCTGAGGCGCAGAGTCGATCGAAGAGCGCACGACATCCTCGGATGGTGCATCAAGAGCTTTTACAAGGAAGCCGTCCTGGCCTGTGGCACCATGCACTGGCGATCAGAGACCTGACACGACTTGCTAGTGAGGCTCCACAAAACAATAGTCAGTGAGTTGAGATGGGAAGGAGTCAAGGGCAAGTTCGTGCTGAACAAAAGCCATTGACGGCAAAAATTGTGTTAAAAGATCGATGGCACAAACTCACTCATCACCTCGTCACTCAAAACTCTTGACTCATACTCATCAATCACGAATGACTTTTGACTCTTGACTCATAATAACTGTAACTCCCGACTCTTGACTCACGTGACTTGTGACCCACATGTCAGGACACGTGAGCTGATGCGTGCCGCCGTGGCTTGACATACATACCTGTACACATGTAGACACTACTGCTCAAGACACACTTTGACTAGCTAGAGAGCATCACTCATCTCGCTCTTCCTTACCAATGCATCCGTTCCAGTGACATCGTGTCTTTCGCACACCACACTGATCAACTCTGACAACGACATCCACATTCAGCCTGCAGGGGAGAGTTCGCACTAGCAGTGAAGCTGTAATTGACTGCTACCTGCATCGCGCTACACGACGCTCCTCGTTTGACTAACCAACTCATTCCGGTCCTGCGACGTTCGCTTCGTGATAGACAGCTCCTCCCTCTTCCACACGTGGCTTAAGAGCGGACCACCAAGGCTGTTCGCACGTTGCGCGTCAGAACGTGAGTTCACAGACTGCACGCCAGTGTTGATACGCAAGCTGCGACGAGACATATGAGGCTTTAGTGGTTCGCCGTACTTATTCCCAGTTCCAAATTAGGCGCCACCATCAGTGCAAAAGAAAGTCTTTCCTTCAACATGCAGGAAACAAGCGGCTCAGAAGGTTCTGCAGCAAATGAGCCCATGGATGTTGATCATACAGGCGCCTCCTTATCCACAGCAGCGAGAGCGCCAGTATCACAGGGCAGTCCGCGTCAAATTGCGGCCGAGCAATGGCTCGAAGGTCTGATGTCTCGAACATCGCAGCGGCATTACGACATTTTGCTTCACCTTTGGAGTCACTGTGGCCCCGAGCACGCGGAATTCGAGCGATTCATTGCCAGCGCCGATTTCTACGTCACAGCCGTCCACTCGGAATGCGCTTTTGACCCACCCCCTGAACGCATTCGAAATCTCTTCAAAGGTCCGAGAGGAATGAGTAATCGCGGTATCATACAACGCCTGCGAAATAACATCATAAGTACTTCAGCCGGTTGGCAAAGGAGGAAAAATGACCACATATCTGACTGGGCAGGTTTTACGCGGCTCCGCATGTTGGAACTCTTGTGTCACCAACAAGATCAAAGCAACCCCGCAGTCAGGTCCCACATATATTTCAAGCAGTACAACAAACTTTCCAAGGCATTTTTCGAGACCGAATATCTAGGCACTGCAGATGATTTCTTTGTCAGGACATTGGCCGACTACGAGGCGCGCTTTACCCCGGAGAGGCTTGAAGCTGTCAGCAAAATTCCGCGAAGTGCTGATGAAGAAGGCACTAAGGTCCAATTGGAAGTCCACGGAGATACTTTGTGGCACTCGCGATCGCTCGCCATCGTTCAAAGTAGCGGCACGGGCAAGTCTCGGCTGGTGGAACGCCTCAACGGGCGCGTATCTTGTGAGCAGCAGCCCAGCGAAGTACACCTCGCATTCTCCTTATGCCTCCGTCGCGAGGATGAAGCCGCGTTCCCACTCGGAGACTGGAGGTTCTACAAGTGGCTTACAGAAGATCTTCGCCCTGTCGTATCACATTCATCTCCTCACGCGGTGGCACTCGTGTATAATATTCGTTGGATGACTCTGCTCAGAGCCATCTACCAGGCAAGTGCGACAGCTGTGTGTAGGATGGCCGGAGAACCAACGGCCGAGTCTCTTGCTAAGCATTGGAAGACCGAGTGTGGGGCCAAAATTCGCACGCTAGAAGACGACACGCGTCATGAAGCTCACGCCGACGTGCACCTATACAACGAGACCGAAAGGCTGGCGGAAGATCTATGGTCCAGCGCGCTTTCCAGTCTCTACGCTGGCAAAGCTTTCATCGATCACGAGAGATACGAGTCAGTTCATCAGCTCAACAAGAGACTTCTGCGAGAAGACGCCATGAGCTTGTACCAGTCACTGGACACAATCCACAACACTCGAGCTTGGTTTCACGTCTGTCTGGACGAAATAGCAAATATTCAACCTCCACATTTCAACCAACCTCCACCTTTCAGCAAGGACTTCGTGCCAACCAGTAAATTCTCATGGGTCGAACGTTTACGCTCTGTGTTCTGTCCCGATGATGGAGAGCTAGAGCTTCCGCCTCGCTTCTGGCTCATCATGCTTGGAACAAACGCTAGCTTTGCGGCCCTCACCCCACCTACCAAGGAGGCATCCTCGTTCCGCATTGCCAATGGCAGGTTATCACATTTTCCACCTTATATGCACACCTCCACGAACGTCTGGCTTACCGCTCATGAGGACTATAAGCGAAAAATTTTTACAGCTTCCCCTTACACGGCCAGCAGACCACATTTGCTGGCGCGTTGGGGCAGACCTCTCTGGCAGTCTGTCATGTCGTACGACAAGACAACGCCGATGCTGGCAGACCCAACCTCCAGCTTGTCAGGCGAATATCTATCGTTCGTCACTCGAAAGCTGCTCAGGGCGGGCTCAGAGCAGAACGAACTCTTCGAAATCGAGCTCACCTCAGAGCGCTGCTTCGCGCTGCTCAGTCAGCGAATCATGCTAGATGACGGCCATGACTACGGAGAATTTGGGGATCCGCACTCTCATCGGGTTGAGGCGAATAAGCAGGCATATGCATCGCTCCAGCGACAGCAAGTCGACGAGCATTTGCGCATGCTCTATGCTCTGAGCACCTCCGGAGACACTTTGGGCACGTACATAGCTTGCGAACCTCTGGTGTCACACGCGGCTGCGGTGTTCATGGCCACGCCCAGAGATCCAACGGCGTCTAAAGCGACAGTCTGGGCTCGGTGCTGGGAGCACTTTCGAGCCTTGGTTGGTAATTGCGTCGTCTATGATCAGGGAACTTACGGAGAGATCACGGCCCAGGCGCTGCTTACTGTGTGCAAGGATGCGACTCCACGGCCGTCGGCTGGAGCATCAAATCTGCCAAACCAACTCGCACGGACAGATCCTGTTCACCATTTTGTCGAGCTGCGCGCATATCTTGAGAGTCTATTCAGCACGCAGAATATAAAAGAGTCAGCAAGAACACAGGGCGCTGAGAACGCCGGCCAGGCGGCATGGGCGAACCTGCTCGAAAGTACTGGGGATGTCTGGGTCAACTTCACTCGTTTTCACCGCTTACGCCGGCTCGTCCAGACTATCAACACTGACGTGCTTTGGGACGCGTGGGTCCATATGACTGCGATCGTAGGTGCCAAGGGTCAAGCGAATTGGGACCTATTGATCCCTGTTTATTGCGGCGCTATCACCGAGCCTCTGAATCCTCTGGCATTCTCATTCATCGAAGTGCAAGTCAAAGCGCACAAGACGCCTTACACGGCGGTGATGGAACCCAGCGCAACCGCTGAATTCTTGACCTCGCTCGTGCAACCACCAATCATCCTCCTGTTGAACGTCGGTAACAGCGCTCCAAACAATGCAGAGGTTATTGTTCAGCCGCACCTTCCAAGTACACGGATTGAGACGCGCAACACGCGATCACGGAAGAGGTACTGGCAGATATCCACGCGCGGTTTGCTGCGTGTCAACCATCCAGGCTTGGACGCTCTTCTGCCTTCTTCGGCTGGCATGAACGACTTTCCCATCTCCAAGCATCCCCCGGAGGTTCTCGATGCTTGGAGTGAACAGCGTCGGCATAGGATGGAGGCTCGAAACGATCCAGAGCACGACGAGTGGCTGCGCAATCTGGTCGAAGCGGAATGTAGCGCACAAAACTCTGCGGAAACTTAAAGCGCTCGTTTACAGCAGACCTTGCCCCCTTCTTCCGTGGGCGTTCTCCCGCCTACACCACCCACACCCTCGAGAAGCTGGCTATCAGCTACAGTCATTGCGCAGATCGTCGCCTCCCAAGCTCCACTTTCACCTCTAGCCCTCGTGCCTACCCATTTCAACCTATGGTGATGGACCTCGTGCTTCAGAAGATCTCGCGCATAGAAGAAGAGACCCGACCTCCGAAGCGTTCACTCTCGCAGCTTCCTCAATTCGCAATATTGGCCCGCTAGGGCTCCTAGGGGAGGCAGTCGACGCCCTAACAATGCAAATCCAAACACGCACACTCACAAGCTGTCACTGCTGTCACGAATTCCAACATGCCTACAACATTTCGCATGTATCTGAGTTGGCGGATGCTAGAGTGGAAGGCTCTTGCCAGTCGCTTATCTTGTCATGCATTTGCTAGCCGTGGGCTGGGCCAGGATCAGGTCGAAGCATCTTGCTAATTCCCCCGACGACGTCCGGCTTGGTGTATGTTGTGTCCCTGGGCGGTCGCGTGTCGATGCTTTTTGTGGGAAATGCTTCTCAACGTCATGCAATCGCTAGCTCCTTGCGCCACACTGCCATTCGAACAACGGGGACGCCTGCTTGGACACGCGGATCATGGTACTGGTGGAGAGACAGAGAGGGGGTCCAACTCGAAGCAACGTCAATGATGGGCATTGGTCTGCAGCACTCTTTGAGATCAAGAATTCGAGGACGTCCCAGTCTTGCCAAACTTCGTTGCCCCGCTGACTCGTTCGAAAGTGCCCGGGAGTCGCGGCAGACAGGCAAGCACATCCTACCAAAATGTCGCTACAGCTGTGACACGTGCGGTCTGACTCATGACTTCTTGGAGACGCCCAGACGATCGAGTCAACGCTCGCCTTGACCTGATCGGCCCCGCTTGGCCGTCTGAGCGCAAGTAAAAGGTCCCAAACGCTAGTAGTGTGGTGCATCACCGGTACGGCTCTTTCTCTATGCCCGGCGTGCGTGGCGCAAAGTCGTGAGTGACGCGTGCCGCTACTCGCTCACCCATGCACATTCACGATTCACATCGCCCCGGCACGAAAGCCGTTCGGCGAGAGACGTGGTGGTCCCACACCTCATCAAAGCAAGCCGACACACGAGGCTTGCCACTAGTCATCTCGCTTGGGTACAGGACCCAAAGATAGCACGCCACTGTCAAATTACCTGCCCTCTTTCGGAGCTTGATCACTCTTCGGACTTCATGCCGTCGGGTCGAGGAGAAAGATGATGTCTTTCCAAACCCGGGCAGTCTGTACTAGCGACGCAGCATCTCTCTAGCGTACGGTCAATGTTGCACCTACCCATGCGCCAAAGTCCAGTCCCATCTAGACTGCTGTTGCCACCACGTACTCTCTCATTCAGGCCTGCCGCTGGGGGAGCAGCAACGCACGATTAGATGAGTGATTCAGACTCGAGCTCAGTGTCTCCGACCTCGACTCAGGATAGACTTGCACCTTGTGACGCACAGCACTTGAATCAGTGTGCTGCGACGATCCCACGTATCTGGTCCCACATGCGCTCGACCCGCCAAGGGCGTGGCTCGGTACCTCTAAGGTGCCTCTTTCCCAAGACAAGGCCCATCGCCGCATATTCAAAGAGTTCACTTTGGAGCCGCGTCTGACATGCGCGTGTCGAGCGGTTAAGACGAGGCAGAGCTTGCCACTGATGAACATCGCCCTCTTTGCTCAAAGCGAATGACCCGCATCGAGTCAATCAATGGCCCGAGTTCGCGCTCGCGTTTGGGTCTGCGCATATACAGCAGCGCCTTGCCACTCCGGCTCTGGATGCGTTGTGCGGGTGCGGGTCTGCGCTTGCACAAGCCGTATAAATGCAAACGTCTCTTCTGGAAGACCCTCATCTCACATTCTCCAACCTCCTCTCGTCGGGAAAGCACCTCAAGCTGGTCTTGAACCCATCCATCGTCCAACACTACTCGATAGGCGCCGCGCGTCTTTCTACCCTGTACCTGCTCAACACCGTTGCCAGTCGATCGAAGTTCACAGCGCTTTCGCGTCACCTCGCCTGCCTGCAAGCAAGCACGACTGTCGCACTCGCATCATGCGGCTCTCTGCTACTCTTACCGTCCTTTTACCCCTGTGAGTGATTCTGTGGCGACAAGGAAAGCCTCCAGCCTCCGCATCCAACTTTTCGATTCTAGGCTAAGTGCACCAGCTCACGCGTCCTATTGCTCAGCGTACTGCTTTCGGCGGCGTCTCCAGTCCCTGACAGAATTACCGAGGGGCCCACTGATGCTTCTGGTGATGATGTGAAGAGGCGCGATCTTGACGTCGGCGTGCCATTCCCTCGCGCTGGTGAGTCGGGTGATGTGCTCGGCGTACCAAACATGTATAGCACATGCGACGTGGGTGCACTCGATCTGACCATGGATTTCATTCGCCACATGCAGAGCATGCCTCCCAGCTACAAACGCGTTCTCCCCTGCTTGGGGCTGTTGGGCGAGGTCTGTCGACGCTCGGCTTCAAAGCGAAGTCGCAGTACGGCTGGCTCACTTCCAAAGCAACACCAGGCCTGACCAAGTCCGTTTACGTTAGCAACGCCAAGAACGCGAAGATCGACGCTGACGCGTTGAAGCTTCAGACGTCTTACCTGAAGAAGCAACGCCTCCAAAGGAACGCTTACCTTGATGCCCAGATCGGGGCGCTTCGACCCAAAGTACGTTGAGTCTGTTATAGGCTCCGCTTGCGGGTCGAGCAGCTTTCTGCGCATAGCGCTGCCAAGTCAACGCAAAGATACTTGAAGAGGCTGTGGCTGAAGGCGCAGGCGCCATGCGGTCATGGCACCGGTCCAAGTCCGCCGCTTCAGCACAAGTTTTACACCCACGTTCTTTATCCATGACTGGCTCACTCACATTGTGCACAATATCGCTGGTCGCTTGCTTGAGCTTGATTGAGACTGACCTGTGCACTCTTGGTTCGCGCGTGATTCGTCTTGCACAGTTCCTCGCAATTCGCAACCAGCTCTTGTTTCAAAGAAGTCTTCCCTCACGAAGTCAATCACGCTCGGCGATATGGCATGCGCAGACGGAGCAGACGAGCAATCTTTCGCCTCGTAGGCGCCCAAGGATCCAGGTAAGAGCTTCACATCAGTGCCGACGTCCAGGCTACCGAGTAGGCAGCAGCGGCTGAAGCGCTCAGGACCTCTGTAACCCCGCTCTCCCAACAACTTCAGGTGGTCCGGACCCGAAGCAACAATATCCTATCCAGCACCGAAATTGTTTCAATTTTGCAGAGAAGAGGCAACAAGTGTTCTACCGCCAATCCACTCGCAACGTGTCTCCCCAAGCTCAAGAAGAGGCCTCTCCATATGGCTCAAGCTGGCGACAGTCAAGTCTCACTCAGCGAGGAAGACAAGTTCTCCACCCCTCGCGCGTCTTTCGAATCCGCATCGTCGGTGTCCAGTGAGCATGCGAACACTAAAGAAATCGAGTTGCTCAGGCCGCATCCACGTAGAGACTCTGCGTTGCCATCCCCGCAGCGCGAGCCCAGAAGAGTCACCTGGAATCCAGAGATCAGATACATTCCTACAACGTCGCAACAAGACATTCGGAAGAGAGTGACCTTCCACGACGAGATAGAGTACATCCCGCAGGCCCACGAACAATCTGAAAGACGGCATTTGAACAATTTCCCTAAGCAAGGCGCTCCGTCAAGAAGCTGGACTAGCTCTTGGTTTGGCCCGTTTGGGAATCGAAAGACAGAGCAGGCGAATCTCTTGGCAAGTGAAACGAACCCTTCTACATCCTCAACAGCGAATCATCGTGTCACTGCATCTTCTAGCCACCGCACAAACGCCCCCCAGCTTCAGCTCGAGAGCGAGAGATCTCCTCAGCGCTTGGTTCGTCCGAATGCGCTCCAAAGCCACGAAGCAAATGACTCGCCAGAAATGGCCAAAGCTGTCGCGAGCCATCTAAAGAGAAAGATGCCGCACTGGATCCTTCGAAGGTCTGTGACTTCTGAGAGGCCTCACAGGGAGCGTGTCACCCATGCTCATTTCGCAAGACGAAGCAGAGCACCAACGGAAGAGATCGAGGCAGCTCTCAATGGATGGCTATCCAAAGTCAAGCAGGAGCCTGCAAGCGCCCCACGAACGGTCCACCTCTCGCAATCGGAACACGCGAGCAAAGCCACAACTTCCGCTTTGGTCAACGCGAACCGTCCCCGACCTTGGCAAAGACGCAAGCACAAGATCCTGCTGGAACATAAGTTCCATGAACCCATGAAAGTAACATATACTCTGAAGGATGCTGAAGGGCAACAAATCCATGGACACAGCGAAGGCGTCATTGAGTCCGGAAGACCTGCTGATGGCCGTGCTTTTGAGCATTTTGAAAGACGCTCAGTACAGCATGCGCGACGGCGACTAATTGTCGAAGCTGCCCGGCACGCTGCCTCCCTCCATCGTCGATCTGCAACCTTACGGCGGCCAATCATGCTGCCAATGCGTCGCTCAGGAGTTTGGCATCTCAAGCGCGAAGACTTGAAGGCGCGAGGCTTTACTGACAAAGCGCGCTCTGCTTGGAGCTCTATTTCTGATTGGGCTTCGCACGAGTGGGACAAAATGCAAGTCTACAACGGCTATAATGCGCACGCGGGAGGGCCCTTCGCGTGGGCTATCCGTGAGACTCGTCGTCCTGTAGATCTCGCCGAAGGCACGGCTATGCTCAAAGGGACTGCCAATACCCTTTCTAGAGAGGGCGCTACAAGCAGGGACTTGGAAAGCGGGCTCGCACCAAGTGGCCGCGAGATGCGCAAAACTCAAAGGGCTCTCGTGATTCCTGAGCGAAGTCCTCTCGCACCACCTCACGCGTGGCCGCATCCTTCACCCTCTTCCAGCTCTTCGGTCTCGACGCCATCGCCTCAGAGCGTCCTTCGAGATAAGGGCAAAGGACCGATGGAGATTGAGATGAAGCCTCAGAAGCCTCCGAAAGAGATGCGAAGAGTGTTTTCTGAAGGCAGCTCGTCCGTCAAGCAGGTCACGGCAGATTACTTTCCAGTCACGATGATTCACCAATCGGCGGGAGCTCGTCCTACTCGTATGGAAGGGGTGAAAACACCGGATGAAGTGAGTAGCAATGTCGCTGCGTTGCAGCCAACCAGCCATGCTGGCACTGGGGCTACAACTCTGCCTGGGCGTGGCGAGATCCGAGCAACGAGCTCTAGGACTGAATGATGGTACTGGCGCAATGCACCCAACTGTACGCAAAGGTCCCCGTCGTGATTGGCTCTAGGTCTCTTACGAAACGATGCTTAAGCGGCGAGGCAGTGGGCGAATGCATCTCGCACGTCCACCAAGCCACAAAAGAGACGCTGCACAACGACAGGGAGAAAGCGAAGGGATGGCTGTCGCGCGCTTCGAGTGCAGTGCGAGACCACGTTCAAGAGGCAAGTTTGGCGTATCAGGCACACACAGACGACTACTGGGCAGCTTTGGCAAACCGCACACGAAGGACATCTGGATTCCTCGACCACGTTTATGAAGGTGACCCTCATCCATTTGCTGTTCAAAGACTTACACGTGCTTTCTTCCTTGGACAAGAAGCGTCCAATATGGATCGGCACTTTGAGCTGACGGCTGTGCAAAGGCACGGGTGAGCTGTGAAGCTCCTTGAGAAGCCTTGACGCTTTGACTGGCAAAGTCACATTGCAGTGGTCTTGAAGATCAGGCAATAGACGCATTGACTCAAAAGCGATACTGCGACAAAGCAGCGGTATCGAACTGTACAACATTTTCTCGAGCTTCATTGCGGTCACTGCTCCGCTCTCAACCACCTGTGTGATACTCGTCTGTGTCAGCCAATCATCATGTATCTGCAATGCACGCGGTCTCAACTCACCATGTAGCGTGCTGATCAGTGTGACTTGGTCGCCGTCTTCAAGAGGAGCATCTAGCTCGCCCATCAGCTCCCAATCCGTATCGTTGATGAGGACGAGCATTCCAGCTCGACTTGCGTATTCCATGTGGTGAGCGAGACGCGAGTGTGAATCGGACTGAGCTCGAAGCGAACGTACGAAGAGTCCATTGAACAACTCACACGCCTTCTCCATCGCAGAGCATCTCTTCCCTCTCGGCTACCAGATGAGTCTTGACGTGCCAAACAAGATAACGCATATCGATAGGCTTGTCCGAAGCTGGTACGCCTAGCTTGGCATCGTGTGCCGCTGCCGAACCGGCCGACCGCGAAGCGTCGACCGCGTCCATCAGATCGGAAGACGGTTTGGACTTGGCTGACCAGCCGATGGGCACGTGGGTTGGGAGACGCAGCTTGTGACTTCGTGCTTGCGGAGGATGCGTGATTTGTTCCAAACCTCCACTGTTGGAATGAAAGGGCGATCTCACATTCAGCGCACTCGCTTCTGAAGAAAGCGTGCAGCGCCTCGTGCCTGCTCACCCAAACTCTAGATTGACCAAGATCGTGGAAGCGCTGCTTGAAGCCATGATGTATGCCGTCACCGTGGTCTTCTCCGGAAAGGTTGGGTCTCGAGCTCAGACCGATGTTGGGCCGCAATCAGTGACTCTCACAGTGTAGACATCCAAATTTGTCGCGATCGAGCCGCACACTCGGAGCTTATGGCCTTTCTGGAGATCTGCAAGACACCGAGACTCTGACCAGCTTTCTAAACTTGAATATACTTTCGCCTGCTTGAGGCTTGCGGCTTGAGGCTTGCAACCTTGTTCTTGTTCGGATGAATTGCAACAAGTGACCTTTTCTGAGCTGGGCTTCTCAAATAGTGCCAGCAGTCCGCGACCTTGAAATTGGTAAGCTCGATCTCTAGGTCATGTTGTGGACGGGAAGCAAGGCTCGAGTTGAAGGAAGGCGGGGTCCGGTCACGAACCCCAAACAAAATGTTCGGACTTGTTGCGTCACGTGACCCGCATCACGCTACTCGCAGATCACGATCCTTGAATTTGAATTCACGATTCACTGATTGGTGATTCAAGATTCAAAATTCTTGATTCTGATTGAAAGTCAAGAGCACAAAGTTCGCGCCTCGTGATCACATCGCAACGACTGCTCCAAAGGTGATGCGCATCATCGCTTTCATCCACCTATCCTTCAGACCCTCGCCTCGCACGAACGCATACAATTTAAATTCGTTCTTGCCATTTGCAGTGCCACACAAGAGCTGCGTCTCCGATAAACTAGCGAGTCCCAGTCCAGGGAAGGCAGTCTCTCTCGTATCTAAGGACCCCCACGCTTCATCTCGCATACGACAGGGCAAGCTTGCAGACCTCGCTGGCCCGGACAAGGCTCATTCGACGGATCGGCTGGCTTGAGGCATCCTCTGCAACATCACAAGTCCACCTTGCAAGCGCTTCGATCTAGCGGACGCGTCATCCCAGGCCTGGATCACTAGCGCATCCCGCCATCGCATATCTTCCTCCTCTCCTCGCCACTGCCCTTCTGCGCTCAAAGATCAACAAGGATGTCCTACTTTCTTCCACACCTGCCATCAGGCTGGCACGTGGATCAAGCCATCGTGCAAGAAGAGGAAAGAGTAGTGGTGATCAGATTTGGAACGGATTCGGATGCTACTTGCATGGCCATGGATGAGATCTTGTACCAGTGCTCCGAGAGGGTAAAAAATTTCGCAGTGATTTACCTGGTGGATATCACCCAGGTGCCTGATTTTAACAAAGTGAGTGCGCAACGCGATAGATCCTCTTTCGGAGCACCCGTATGCGGTTGATTGCCTGAACTAATTCGCGCATCTACCCGCCAACATCCCCTTCATCACAGATGTACGAGCTGTACGATCCTTGTTCCGTGCTGTTCTTCTTTAGGAACAAACACATCATGATCGATCTGGGAACTGGAAACAACAACAAGATCAATTGGGCACTGGAAGAGAAGCAGGAGTTCTTGGATCTGTGCGAAGTGGTGTACAGAGGTGCTAGCAAGGGGCGAGGTCTGGTCGTCAGCCCTCGAGACTATTCTACCCGGTTGAAGTACTGAGTGATGCATTGCTGGAGGGAATCCTTGTTGGCGTCCAAGGCGTAGGCTTCGACTTTGTGAGATGTAGTCTTTAAGCATTCCAGGCTCAGGAAACGGAGAAGGACGACCAAGTCAGACCCACTCTCAACGGCGGCTTCGTAGCCTTCCAAGAAGTCGGAGCGGCATCTCGTAGAGACGACAGCGTCGCCTCCAGAGCTCACTTGTCATTCGCTTGGACCTTGCCTAGTAGAGCTGATTCGCGGTGTATCGACGCCCGCTGACAATTGCTCAGCAGAACACAAGCCTGCTGCAGTCCCAACACGTAATATGTTTCTTGCTGTATCACGAGCTCCTACCACGTCACCCGTTCTCATCATATATCTTTGCGTTGGTCTGTGTGTCAGCGGGCCTCCACTGTATAGTGGATTCCACTAGAAAGACTGGAGCTATAGCCAATCGAATCCTGTGAATGCTGGAGCTCCAACGTCCGCCACTCGTGATTGCGGAGGCCTGCATGGGAGACCTGCGTAGGATGGCATCCATGGCAGCTGCATCCAATAAGCAGCAGCAGCAGCAGCGTGATTCAGATTCGCATGTGCACGGATCACGCTCATCGGCGTCCGCGGAGGACGCGTCAACCTTCGCATGCTCACAAGTTGCTGCGCCATTCATGATTCGTGGTCCGCACACGACGTGTGGAGAGGTGACGTATTCGCACTCACAAGTCACCGCCATTGTGATTCCTTTCCATTGAACCATCTTTGCTCCCGACTCTCACACTCGACTGATGCTCAATTCTCGCCACTCGGGCACATTCAACATACAAGTTCATCCTTCCTTTCGGCTCGTCGAAAGCTCTCGCCAAAAGTCGAGAATTCATCGACTCGTTGTACCGCTCTCTCTCTCTCTCTCTCTCTCTCTCTCTGTGACAACTCCCTATCTTAACTGCTGCGTAGATCGGATCTCCTCGCTGTCACACACATCCAGCATGTCAGGACCCGCAGCATCGAGCGAGGATCTAGGTCGATTGTGCATGGATGGTGAGTGATGAAGAGCGAATGATCCCAGCCTCATCGATCCTCTTTTCACCTGCCGCACTGTTCCTAGGCAATGCCAATCTCGCACTACGACACCTCTCATCTCTATCTGCCGAAGAAGCCAAATCAGCAGTGCAATCTGTCGATGTGGACGGACGGACACCACTGCATTGGGCCGTCTCTTCCCGCTCCTTTACCCGAGACTCTTTACGCTCCCTTCTCAATTACGGCGCAGAAGTGTCGAGCGTGGACAAGGGATCGGGCTGGACAGCTTTGCACATCGCTACCTCTGCATCGCACGCGGATGCGGTGGATGAATTGCTGTATCACGGAGCAGAGGTGAATGCGAAGACTCCGAAGGGCTTGACCCCTTTGCATTATGCGGCCAGCAAAGGCTTGACGGATATCGGAAGAGCATTGCTCAAGGCAGGTGCGCTGGTCAATGCCAGGGATAATGCCAAGCAATGCCCCATGTGAGTCGAGCTCAGTGAAGCTTGCGCCCTAGCAAGCGGGAGCGAAATGTGATGCGCGGTCTGTGAACGAGTTCGCTAGCCCTGCTGCTCGTGATGCTGAATTCGCCCCTTCCATCATAGACATCGAGCGGCGTCAAATGGTCACGACGCTTTCATTCGCATGCTTGGCAAGCCTCCAGCCAGAGCGGACGGAACAGCTCACGAAAAGACCAGGGTCAAGTGAGTGTCGTGATCAGCCGTCGTTGAGCACAGCCTAAACGTTGGCAAACGTCTTTTGCATGACGCAGTCCTGCCGATCGACTAGGCAACACTCCGTTGCATCTCGCATTGGGTAGGTGGCCTGCCAACCATTTGCGCATCTTCTTTCGCGACTCGCACCTCACCGCGTCGACTCCTTCCCCCCCTCCCACCCGCTTTTCCCTCCCTTCCGGCAGAATCGGCTCACGGCAACACGGCTGTGATTCTGGTCGAAGAGCTCGGGGCTGACAGATCGAGGATCAACGAGGATGGTTTGACAGCTGAACAGATGGAAGGGGTGGGCGGTCAAGAGCAGAAGAGGGTGTTGGATTACTTTCGAAGCAGCGTAGGAGTGGAGGATTGAAGGGACAGAAAGTGAAATACATGCGTGGCTTCATTACTCCGGGGTGAGACACGTCTGCTGTAATCAAGTCGCTTCGGAACTCCAGCGATCTGTCGAACCAGCTGCGTGACCTCGCAAGGAGTTTCTGCGAAGCTCGCCGATCTCTAGGGTACGCCCCGCCGTTCAACCAGACTACTCCTAGCCCTCACACCGCACACACACGCCCAAGCATCACTTCTCTCCAGGTCGCTTCTCCCCCCTCACTCTCTTTCCATTTTGCACCCGAGGACCCCACCTGAGTAAGGGGTAGCAGAAAACGCGGTCAGCTCAAGGCTTTGCGATGAGGCTCGGGACTGCGCTAGTGCTGGACGAGAATGGAGCGCGCATAGATTTGATGCTCTGTCCTCGACCACTCACCCTCTGTACATTTTCGGCTTCTTCGGCTCGATGATGGATTCAGCAAGTGCGGATTTGGAGTCCGCGCGCTGCAAGCACCAATGGATGTATCTGATGCGAAGACGTAGTGCATGCAAGCGTCAGTGATGGTCAGAAGACCCTCCGGCGCATGACGATCAAGGCTCACTTTCTCATGCGCGTGGCCACACCCGCATCCTTGAGCAGCTTTGTAGAGGCGGAAGCTACGAGCGGAGCATCTTGACCTTCTTCGAGCGCTTGCAAGTCTTCCTTTTTGACGCCAACAGGTCTTTCCCTCAACGCATCCACCACTTTGCTGTTCCCGCTCAAATCCTCCCTTGCCGGAGGTCTAGCGATGGTGCTAAGAAACTCCTTGACACCTATTCTTTCGCCCTTTTCAGCAATGTCGCCGCTTCTTCCTGAGCGTTTGGCATTTGCGCGCTCGACCTCTTTAGGCGTTGGTGCTTTAGGGAAGAGCGTCTCTTTCAAGGCTCTTCTTCTACTTCTGAACAGCGCTTCCATCCCATCCTCGAACCCCGTTCCCTTCTCTGATTCGACGTACCGATGCAGAGCTGCGGGAAGGAGCGGTGTGTGGGGATTGATGGAGCGCGCTAGTCGGGAAGATTGGAGGATCAGAGAACGTGGGATACGCTCCTCTCGTGGGTCGAGAGGATGAATGCGGGGCAGGATTCGTTTGTTGGTGTTGGAGACGAAGGAGATCGGTGCTGCTCGACCGAGCACTTTCAGCCGAGCTTTGATCGCGTCCGACATCGTGGGGTTTGTGTGAATGGCAAGAGGCGGGACTGGGAAGCGCGAGATGCTTGAAGGGATGTAAGTCATTCGAGCGCCTGGCTTAAAAAGAGAACGTTCCTCGTCTCACCCTTCCGTACAGTTCAGAATCTTGAGTCCCACTCACGACTTTACCACGGTGCATCCATCGATCGCCTTGAGGGCAAGAACTCGTGACTCTTAACTCTTCTGACTCTTGAGTGACGCGACGAATTGGCCAGGCGCGTCACGTGTTTCTTGAAAAGCTTCGCCGGCGCTGGGCAAAGTCGTGCGAGTCTGCGGGCGGGCCGGAGCCCGACGGCAAGAGCAGCGCGCGCTCACATTCATTGATTCAAGATTAAGGTTTCGAATCAATGATGAGTGACTTTGACTACTCTTGTGACTAATGCTTTGCGCAGTGCTGAAGTGCTGATGCATATGGATGCATGCATGTGATGCATATGGGTGTTTCTTTCAAATCACGAATCGTGAATGGTAAATCGTGAATGTAGATCGACCTCCAGCTCACGATGGCAGCAGATGCCGCTTTACCGTACATGCAACCATTCACGAGTGCTACTCACGACTGATGAGTCGAGAAGTCACCTGCGTATCGCAAACACCATCCCTTTCAACATTCGACTCGTTCGTCGTTCCTCATTACGCCTGTCCGCCGTTCGGATTGCACTTTCTGGCCGCTGAAGTCAGCCATCGATTCAACACCAGCATTTATCGCTGGCTCCACCTGACGCCTCTCACGACACACGGCAGGCAGGAGCACCAGGCCGCCTGTCCTCAAGGCACGATGCTCGCGTAGCCAGCAGACTTTCACAACACGACAGCTCTCGGAGCGCAGCACAATCACTCATCCCAAGACATGTCGTTCAATTTCAAGTGGCCCACATTCTCGGCCGAGTTTCATGCTGATGCGGCGAGGATGCTGGATGGAGCGCTGAACAGGGGCCAGAAGCCAAAAGTGATCGCTGACGATATTCGCGTGAGGGAGTTGGGCATGGGAACCATTGTGAGTGCTAGAGAGCAGGGCAGCATAGCGTGGAATGTGCGATGGCTGAGCGCTCTGTTTCAAATCGCTTACACCCCCTCTCTCGCTCGCATCACGCAAGCCGCCCGAGCTGGAAATCCTCGAGATTGGCGATCTCAGCACGGATCGATTTCGAGGCATTTTCAGGTTGACGTATGCTGGGGATGCGCACTTGGTGCTCAGCACAAAGGTGCAAGCCAACCCTTTGGCCCCTTCCTCTCGACCCGACACTTCGCTCGGCATATTTCCCGAATCGGATCGCGGCATCCTCTTTGCAGCTGCTCCCCTCATCGTGCCCATGCAGCTCAGATTGTCGGCAGTGAGATTGCGAGCCATCGTGGTGCTCGTAGTCAGCAGACAAAAGGGAATCACGCTGGTATTCAAGAACGATCCTCTAGAAAGCGTCGATGTCAGCAGCACATTCGATAGCGTGGCCGTCATCCAGAAATATCTGCAAAGCGAAATCGAAGGTCAATTGAGGGAAATGTTCAGGGAAGATTTGCCGGGCATCATACACCGCTTGAGCCAGAAGTGGTTGAGTGGCGAGAGCAAAAGGGTCAGCGGAGAGATAGGAAAGGAGGATGGTGGTGGGGGTGGTGCGAGTGCTCTGACAGCCACTGCGCAGGGGCCCGCCACCTTCGGTACTGTCAAAGCGCAACAAGTAAACCCACTCGACTCGGAGCGTACGGATGCAGACGTCAGAGAAGCGCCAGTGCCGCGCTCCACTTCGCACCCCCACGCGCTGGCCAGGGAGACTGCTTCGCCGGCACGTCGAGGTGCTGCTTTGCCCGCCAACGCAAGCAATAAGAAGCGAAGCGAGTCCAGATCTAGAGTGTCCACACAGAATGCAGCCACCACGAGTGCAGCCGGCACTTCACCGCCAAAGTCGGTCAGAGCGTCGGGTCGCAGGGGCGCGAGGGGACACAATGCGAAAGCAGCCTCGACGTCGGCAGCGCCCATTGGAGGCGAGTTGACGCGCGATGGATCCGAGCCCGCTTGGCGCTTCGCTTTTGGCACTGATTCGGTCACAGCTGCAGACGACAGTCCTCGAACGAAAGTATCGACCGGAAGCATGTATGGTTTGGAGGAGGAAGGCCAGATGGCTTACGACCCGACTTATGGACTCAGACCTGACGCTCTGAGAGCTCCGGTGGGCAGCACCTATTCAGGTCTGGCCAGATTGGCCAATTTTGGAAAAGGTGGCCTCAGAGACTTGGCGAGAGGACCCGACTCTGATGCTGGTGATGCTTCGAGTGCAGGTGCAAGGGAATCGAAAGCGCGGAGAAGCACTGGGGTGGGATTGGAGTGGACTGGCAATAGCTACAGCCCCGATGCAAGTTCTGTGCTTGCTAGAGCGGCGCACAACGACTTGGAAGAGGAGGCGGAGGAAGAATCAAGACGAGATGGCTTGGAGGACGAGGCGCAGGAAGGAAGCTCATCGCCGGCTAGCGATATCCAGACGCTGGACAATCTCGAATTGGAAGATATGGACGATGTTCTGGAAGCGGAGGATGAAATGCCACATGGACCGGATTCGGAGAGTGAAGGCTCGGTTGAGGTAGATCCGACTGAAGAGGCTAGAGGCGTGGATCCCGAAAGGTTCGGATACCCTCGACCTAGATCGGAGAATGCATTCGAGAGCAGCGCGAAACCTAGAAGACCTGCTTCTTTGTTTGCGAGGGCTTTGGAAACAAATTCTCCTTCGGGCACGCTGCGCGGAAGCGTGCGACCGGCTTCGGCGGTGGGTGGCAAGCGTGGCAATTCGGTCAGATCTCACTCTATGCACGGACGGCCGCCTAGCGAGTCAGGCTCAGCCAAGACAAATAGAGCTTCCAATTTCACGCTTGGCGACACTTCCATGAGTTCTCAGCAACCGCGCGTGTTTCATAGCGCTTCTCAAATCCAACCTCCCGAAGTGTCGGACGAAGATCCGTACGAGGATCCAGAGGACAGAGAAGCACGTTTGGCGGCTCAGATTGCAGAGAGGGCACGATCTCTCAAGACTGTCAGTGCTGCGCCTAGCAGCACTGTCAAAGGAGGCGCCGGCGGCGGTGGCAGAGCCGGAAGCATCAGAACCCTGAAGGGGGCGACGAGCAGGAGTAACATCGGCAGTCCGGCTGTTGAGCCGACTCGCGAAGCGGATTGGTTCGGTTCGACTAGGTCTAGGCTTCGCATGCCACCTACTTCGCCCTGGGCCGAGGACGACGTAGAGTCTGACAGCTACGTTGGCGATGATTTGAAAGCCGAAGTCCAAGGGCAAGAGGCAGAGTCCGAGCTGGAGCTGTTGTCCGAAAGGGAAGACAGCGCACACTTGCCTCGCTCCGCTTCCAACAACTCGCTTTCAGGTGGAGAAGGTTCTTTGGCAACGCTTGAGCCCGAGCCTATGGATCCGCGCTCCAACACTTATAAGTCGCATGTGTACAGGCATCGGGTAGGCGGAGTCTACAGACCTGGGTACGGTTCCGAGACGGCTAGCGTCTCTGGCTCTTATTCTGGCACAAGCGATTCGAGAAGCCGATCGAGTGCTTGGAACAGGTCCAGCAACGTGTCGCAAAGCGGATGGGGCGTCGCGCCTTCGCTCAGCACGGCTCCCACAAGCACTCATCCGACGGGTAACATGTCCAACGAGCACGTAGGCGATGTGTCGCACGGAAGCACGATCAGAGGCGTTTCTTCGCTGAATGCAGCTGGAGCCGGCGGCCGGAGAAGCCCGGCTGGACCGCCTGGTCATAGAATGACCATCGATGCGTCTAGGCACTTGGCCGACCTGGTCACCTCCAATCATACGCTGAGCCCTTATACCCGTACGCTAGACACGCGAGGCTTTACTGTTCGTAGCGCTCCCGTCACTCCGGGAGGCAGCGGATCCAGCACGCCCATCACGGGCGCTTCTTCCGCTGCTTATGCTGGGACGGCACCTCTTTCGATGCAGCAGGTGCAATCTCAAAGATTGGCCAGGATGGGCTCGTACGACAGTCGGTCGGACTCGCACGACGCTGCTGCTGCGCAGAGACCCGGGCCTCCTCGGCGAAGAAGAACCTTCAAGTTGGGCGGGTCGGCCAAAGATGACCCACAAGCATCGGATGCGAAGGTAGCGCTGTCAGATCAGAGGAGGAGCTCTTACCCTGCCCTGGATGCTCGCAGCACGGCCAGCGCGCCTCAAAATGCTGCGCAAGCCAGACCGGACTGGCAAAGATCCGATTCGGGAAACTCGACGAGACTCGCTTCGCCAGCAATGCAGATGCAAGAGGATGGTAGCAGGCCTGGTCTGGACAGACATAGGAGCTTTAGACCTCCTAGCGAGGCTGCTAGAGCTGCTGCGAGCAGATGGAGCGCGATCCGAGAATGAGAGGAAAGCGTTTCCTCTTGTCGTTCCTCTTCCTTTGACCCCGAATGAGGTGTCGAATGGAGCTTTGCAATTTGCACGGCCCCCCATTCGGCCGCGCGCTCAGCTTCTCACGCCACATCTAACAAGTCATCCTCTGACGATGGCCTTTCATTTGCAACTTGACTTTCACGCTATTTCATCTTGTTTCATAGTATACCACCCTTCAGCATCAATCGATGAAGCTCCAAAGCCATCAGTGACATGATGTGTGCTGATGCTTGTGCAGAGGAAGTAAAGCGGAGGGAAGCGTGATCCGCGTCTACCTTCTAGACATTTGCTGAGTCTGCTCGAATTGATCCACCATCTGTGCACGTGGAGGGGACTGCTAAGTACCGAGCCGCTATGCTTGAGCGAAACACCTCGAACCAGAGACTTACGCCTTCTGCCGCATCGCGCATCTCCGTGGCCATGCGGTGCACCTCTGTGCCCGGCCTGTTATAGATCAGACTGTTGGCAAACATGTGATTCAAGGCTCTTCTCAGTTGTGCAGAGTTGACAATCTGACCGTCTTTGACTTTGGAACGGATCGTCTTGAGGTCCAGCGGATGTCTCACGAGCTGGTAATAGTCGGGCGCATCCTGCATCGAGCCGGTCGTCAAGCGTCAACTACCTCGTCGAGACAGCACCAACCGACTCGCGAGCCGACTCACCTGCTCCTTGATGGGATTGTGAAACAGGTTGCCGTGCGTATGGTTCGAAACCTCGTCCAAAAGCATCAGCAGCATCTTTTCCTTTTTCCTCCTCGCCTTTTCCTTGTCATCCTTTTTCGCACTAGGTCCAGTCGATCTCTCTCTTCCACTGTCCCTCGAGGCGACAGACGAAGCCCTGCCTCTTCCACCTCCTCTGGACGGCCTCCTCGAAGAGACGGGCGATAGACTGACCGAAGCGCGGGTTGCTGCATCTTCTTTCTCCTTGTGCTCCTCGAGACCAATCGTAGACTGAGATCTTTCGCGAGTCGCAGAAGCTCGTTGCTGCTCATCTTCGCTCTCAACTTTGGTCACGGTCTCGCGAGTCTCGCTCGGGCTTGCCTTGCGAGAACGTGTGCTGCGCGTGGGTCCTGCGCTCACCGGCGTAGGTGGCACAGACTCGTCGCCAGCCAAAGAAGCCCTTCCGCTACGCCTCAACTGCTTGGAGGGCCCGGGGGTTGACGGTGGAGCCGGAGTGCTCGCGCTTGTCGCAGACTGAATTTTCTCGAGATCACCTTCCACATCTCTGGATGACGAGTCGGTCCTGCCGCCCCTTCGCGGCCTACCCACAGTGGGCGTAGGCGGTTCTTCCGCTTCAGCGACAGTATCCTCGGCAATCGTTTCGACCGGTCGATTGGTCGACGCGCGAGTGCGTTTTCGCGCTGACTGCTCAGCATCTCTCGTTGCCGGTATATCCACAGCCTCCGCAGCTCTCTTTCTCTTCTGTACACTGCTACCAGCCCGCTGAGGGGTCGGCCTGGACGGAGAGGACTCGTGTCGCTCCTCGTGTTTCGTAGCTTCGCTCTCCGATCGCGTTTCCTTGCTCCCTGACGCCTCTTCTTGTCGTGACGCGCTTTGTGATCGATCGTCGGTGGCTGCGGGGGACGCGCTACGGGAACCTGACAATGTCCCGGATCGACGTCGAAGTGCAGACACAGACGGTGCAGGGCTCGCAAGCGAAGAGCCATCCGTCACAGTCCTCTGCCGTGGGCTCGCTTTTGGGGTACTCGGGCCATCTTGCGTCAGTACGACAGCGGGAATGGCGCCCGGTTGCTCGGCTGACGAAGTCGACGTTTTGATAGGAGGTGGTATCGGTCTCTTGCTCTGAGGTCCTGCAATGCTCGTTTCGGCGGGCTTCACAACAGCAGCGGCGCCTTCATCAGGGGACGCAGCGGCTGACTTGGGGATGGCAGTGTCCACCATGGCGGTGGATGCTGGCGCCGAAGGCTCAGGAGGTGCTTCCGAGGTCTGTTCGGGCGAGTCTGTGGATCGTTCCGGAGCTTCGTGGGCCTCGGCTTCCGTTGCGCTGATTTGTGCAGGCTTTGACGGTGCAGGGCCAGCCGTGGTGCTGGTTGTGGAAGTCTTGACCTCGTTCGACGCGACAACAGCCTCAGCGTCGCCGTCCGCCTGAACGACGCTCTCCTTTGCAGCACTGATTGCCCCATCATCATGCTCGCTAGCCTCTTTGAGTGCCAGCTCGGCACGTAATGCATCGTCGCGAGCACCCGTCTTGACGGCTTCGACTTCCTGTACGAGCTCTCTATCCGAAGCCAAGGAAAAGGTGTCGCCCACTCAAATGAATTCAGCAAGGTCTCGAGGTCGAGCAGCATATGAGTAGCTACATACCGAAATTTGTCCTCCTTTTCTTTGATCTGATTTCTCAGCTCGAGTAGACGCTCGGCATACAGCAGTTGAGCCAACTGCAATTGGCTAGTCTTATCCGTTTTTGGTGCTGCAGCACGGCTTTCCTTATTCTTGGGTGTGGTCTGCACAGCGTTGCCTTCCTCGTCCTCTTGAGTCATGCTTTGCGACTGGGATTGAGCTTGAGTCTCTCCAGGCTGGTAAACGAGACCATACATGCGCATGAGCGCGATCCAAGCCCTTTCGCATTCCCTGCTGCCAAACACCCTTCCTAGAGTGAAGCCGGCTTTAGAGACAGTCTCAATGCGGGCAGAAGTCTTGATGAGTGGGTGATTGAGCACCAGAGCGCTCACTCGAGCCCAATCGGGAGGCACTGAACCGACATGGTGCACTGCTTGAGCCAGCAGCAACTTATCACCTAGCGTCAAACGAGAGAGAGAGGATGGGGTGGCTGTTCCTGTGCTCGCTGCTCCAACGCCCGGCGAAGGCGTTGGGGAAGGAAGAGGAGCAGTTGGTTGCATTCCAGCTGAGCCTGCGAGAGACAGCAGAGGAGCAGATCCCTGCGCTGATGATGGCGCGGTGGTAACTGGCGCCATGACGATGATCCGCCAATGTGGCGCGGCGAGCTAAGATACGCAGGTAGGCTTGTAAGGAGCTCGCGTTATGAGCTCCATCTGGATGAGCTGCCCGACCGCGAGCACGATCTGTGATGTGGATCAACGTGCGCAGCGCGATACGCGGCTCAGTTGCGAGTCTAGGAAAGAAGGTTGGATGGCGGAGGCAGTGCGAACCAAATAAGTGATAGGCACCTCGCATTTCTTAATTTGAATCTTGAATGATCCGTGAATCACGAATCCAGAGAATAGCATGCGGGGCTGTGAGCAGCAACCACGAACTTTCATGTCTGCAACGACTCCAAAGTGATTGCGAGCGGTCGTTGCACGTGAGCGACGCGTCGCGCGGCAAGTCGGGGTGGTTCATTCGTGATTCAATTCTGGCTTCTCTCTCCTGCATACACACTCGATCGTCAGCGCGCAATCAGCCACCATCACCGCTCAATCAATCGATCACAATCCTGCAACACGCTCAGCTTCCATAATGTCGTATCCGCGCGCCTCTTTCTACCCTCAAGCTGGGCATTTGGCCCCTGCAGCATCCGTCAACACGGTTCCCTCCGCCTCTTTATCCAGCTTGGCCAGCTGCGTATCGAGCGTGGAGTTGAGCTGCGCGACGGTAAGTCTGATTTGATGTCTCGCCACTTCCCTAAACTACCGTCGACATCTACAAACAGCTCACTGACAGGACGCTCCTCGATCTTGCGCAATGCCTTCGCGCTTTGTGCCTTCAGCTCGAATCCAGCGTATCCATGCTCTCTGCCTCCACAGCCGATTTCGACAGGCTGTCCAAGGTGCTGGCGTCCAAGAGACATTTCGATCTCGTTTCAGAGGCGGACATTAGGAGCGCAAGGAATCATCTGAGCGCCGAGATCGCTCCTCAGCTACGAGAGCTCATACCGATGGCCGAGCAGGCTGTGCAGAGGGAAGAGAGGATTGTGAAAGCTTTGCGAACCAAGGTGAGCCCGTATGCCTCGCATGGCTGTTCGTCTGCATGCGAACTGACCCCAATCGTACGCTCAATGAAATGGCCCCATGCATCACATAGCACGCGCAAGTCACAGCCAGACACGCCCAATTGGCAGCTCTTCACGCGCCCGCTCAGCTTCGTAAAGGAACGAGCGGTGTGGCAAGTCACTTGATAGCAGAGGTGGAAGCCAAGGAGAAGCGCGTACTGGCTTTGCAGAACAAGAAGCTGGAGCTGAGCAGAAAGGTGGAGCAGCTCGAGAGAGAGGTGGAGAAAGAGGTGAGCTGCTCAGAGGTTCTTGCGCATGCTTTGGTCTGCAGGATCGCGCCTCGTTCTTGCACTCATGATCATGCTTGTACGCCGTCCACACTTACCCAGGAGCTTGAGGCCGCCCTTCACGCACCCATGTCTGACCTTTGATCTGTGGGGACTGTTTGTGTCGCAAGAAATTGTTGTACTATTACCACCATCAATGCAGGCTAGACGCTTCAGGCGATCAGCAAGACGGTCCGGAGCTAGCTCCTGCAGAACAAGGCTCGTGTAGTGTTTGTATTGCGAAGTGGTAGATACAAAAGAATGTTGGGACGTGACGATATGAGATAGCTTATGTCGATTATGCTAGCGGGAATGGAGACGCTCGTCGACGAAGACCGAGGTCAAGCCAAGTCGCAGAAACTCTGAAAGCCAAGAAAAGTTGCAAAGGAGCTCGAGACTGGTGGGAGCATGCTAAGCTCAGAAGAAGCCCATGTCCTCCTCTGCGTCAAGATCCTCTTCGTCCCCATCGCCCGCAGCAGCCCTAGCAGCGTCCAGCTCTTCTTGAATGTTGATCTGCCTGCCACCAGCCCCACGTTGTCTGAGAACACGCTCAGAATACTCTGATCGTAGCATTCCAGACTCATCATTGGTTTGCTCAGAATTTGCACCCCCACGATTGTGTGCAGATGATGTACCGACATCCTCGCCTGTACGCTGGCTGACGGATCGTAAAGGAGCCTGCGAGTGCTTCGCAGAAGCTTCGTCTTTTGATGCTTTTGCCTCGGCTTCAGCTGCTGCTGCTGCTGCAGACGCGGCTTGCTGGGCTGCGATGGCATGCTTCCGACCTTCTTCAAGTAACGCCGCGGAACGGATCAAGTTGTCGCGAGCATCAATAGCTGCCCGGCGTCGAGACTCAATTTCTGGGACGAGCGTTCCTACGAAGAGCAAGAGGGGCAAGACCACGTATGCATAGAATCCATGCGAGAGCCCGGTAGGTCGCGCGGGTGGTGGTCCTGTGGGTCGATCTGTGGGTGCATCGTGTGCAACTAATCCCAGCTCGGCGTCCTCCTGAGCCAAGTTCAGATAAGCCAGGCGTTCGATCCAGTACGATGGTTGAGATGACGCCTGCACTGTGAAGCGTCTGGGCGCGCGAAGCGCTGGAAGTGGTGGAATACTAGATCTAGGCTGGGCGGTCGAGTTCGGCTGCGCGCCCGTTCGATCTGTGCCACCAGGTGTCCCGGGCCGTTGCGCTTGCGCACCACGAGCTCTTCGAGCTTGGTCGAGAGCTCTTCGTGCTCTATCCTGGTTGGCTCTATCGCGCGCACGACGTCTGCGTCCAAGCATGCGCTGACCCTCGTAGATGACAAATACGCCCGCCGCTCCAATGATGCAGTATCTCTTGGTCTTGCCTGCACCTCGGGTTAGGACATAAACCAGAATGCTTAGTTTCAAGATGAGAAACGCGAGCGGTATAGCGATGACTGCGAGCTCCGTAAGAATCCTGCTCATCAAAGCCGCAGGTCGGACGATCACTCGCTGATTGTTCGCAGCGCCAGGAGGTCGGTCCAGACCCAAGCCACGTGCACCTGTCTGGGCCAGACCCCTCTGAATGGATCGGACCACAATGCGCGCATCCTCTGGATTTTGTGGCGTGAAGTTCCCGATAGCCCAACGAATATACTCAGGAGAGCGCGGATCGTTACTCGGAGGATTCTGTGAAGAAGCTCCACTAGGGCCGCTCGCATCTGTAGAAGCTTGTGAGATCGCGTTCATGTGATCCAGGGCGTATGCAAGCGTCTGGATCCTCTCGCGAATCGTGTTCAGATGCTTGTTCATGGCTCGAAGCGCCTTATTCTCTTCTACGCGCAGCAAATATGGCAGACCGCTAGTGTGGAAAGCCAATGACGCAACTGAAAGGTCAGCGTAGGCGTGGCTACGCGCGGGGTTTCAAAGCAGCTAACGGGTCCTCGACACTCACTCAATCTCCACGCGCTGATGCAATGTGCTGCTTTGCGAAGATGGCGTCAGAAGAAGCAAAGTATCGACAGAGGGCACAGGTCCCCAGCCAAAAGCGACGGCCTCGAAGTGACGAAAGTCGGCGTCCAGGGTAAAATGGTTGGGAATTTGAGTGCGGCCCTGTGTAGTGCTGCTCTTCTCGGTTGTGCTATACACGGCGTGCCAAAGTCGCTCATAGTAATCGACGTACATGTCGTGCATTCTTGTCATCGACTGCTGCAGCATTTGGTCGTTCGGTCCAGCTCGACGAAGGAGCTCGTAAAGTTTTGGCAACCTTTGCGCGAAGCGTTGGCTAGCTTGGTAAGCAGGCGCACTGCTTGCACTGGGAGAGTTGCGAGGTCCAGACTGCGAAGTTGCGTATACGGGAAAGACACCGAATGTCGGAGAGCGCGCCGGCAGTGATGTAGCAGGACGAGACGCGAATGGCGACCTTGAACGCGCTGGCGACCTTGGACGCGCAGGAGTTGTAGCACCGGATGTGACGGGCGCCTCGGCAGCTGGAGATACGCGATGGTGTGAGGATTCACGAGATAGCGACTTGGACTTGGGCAGCTGACGCATGGGTCTTGGTTCTGTCCATACATCTGGGCGGATCACGAGATGAAGCAGCACCGAGCCATCGGTCGACTGCAGATATGGGCAGCGTGGGTCAGTCACGATGCTCGAAGTGTGTAGCGATCCTGGTCCTAGTGAGCTGGAAGCGCTTGCGCTAGTACGTGACATTACTCACGCTAGTCTCCAAGCTTGCCACAAGCTCATCATCCATGAGCAGCCGACCCGCCATGATGAAGCGCATGCCTTCAGCTTTGGGTTTCCCAGCCCAATCGCGCTCTATCAACTTCTTGACCTGCACGATGGTAGTCTCCTTTCCCACAGAGAGCACACAAGGCCTATCGCCAGATGGATCAAAACAGGGACATCTGATGGAGAGCTGCACCTGATTGGCAGAGAGTGGTGTGGTCTCATGGGCACTCGAAGACGAGCTCCTCCTATCTGCTCCTGCAGGACCCGTCAACATGTCGGCCAGACGAGGTCGATGATGACTACTAGCCTCCGGGAGCGGAGAGACAGGCGCTGAGCTATCGCCCCCATCCATTGTGCTCCGACAGAGACTTGTCTCTGAAGCTCGTTCGTGCTCGCTTGAGGTTGGGCGTCCGCGGATCGTGATTTGGGTGAGCAGAAGGTGGTGGCAACGAGGCGTTGATGTGCCAGGCGAGATCGACAGTTGCGGCAGCGCCAGCAGACTCGAGAAGATCCGAGCAGACCTATAGCTGCTACTGTGACTGCTCTACTGTAGACAAGCACTCGCACTCGTGACTGGTGGCACACAAGATGTAGAGCGTTGTTGGAGACTTTGCCATCAGCTGATGTTCATCAGCTGATGAGGCCAGCTCACTTAGGGCTGGCCATGGCTCCAAAGACAACCCGAGGTGCGCACATGTGATTGTATCGGAGCGGCGGTCAACTGTTGCGGCTGCATGGCTGCATGAGAGTGCTTGGCTGCCCAGGCCGGGTTGCATGGCGTGCAGCGTTCGCGCGTGCCTGCTGATGCTGCATATGCGCTGCATGCCAATCGCTTGATCGCGGAGGCGCCATCACGACGACTGCGCATGGCGACTGTGGAGCAGCCACGGCGCCATGCAGCAGCAGCCCCAGTTAAGATGCATCTTCTCCCACTCACCACTGCTGACTGTATGGGGAGGCCTCCACGTCATCAGCAGCCCTGCCGATACATATATAGCGCCTTCGCGCCACGCCGGACCGTCCCCCATCGCACCTCTATTTACATATTCACGGTCGGCTTCCAATCAAGAATCATCTACGCTGCGCCTCCGCGAGCCCTTGTCCGGTCAAGCGTCTCGCTATAATCTGCAGGCGCTTCTCGAGTGGAGAGGGCCTCAAGAGTGCAGTCAGACACCACACGCAAGATCAGCCACGCTTCGTTTAGGTTCCCAGACCACTTCGCACCTCGTCGCTGCCCAGCTGCCACTGACACAAAAGGCTACATACAGCCTTCGAGCCGCCAACAGTCTTGATTTACATTCAAATGGCGCTCAAAGGCACACTCAAGTAAGATGAGGCGGTGGTAATGTCATGATTATGGACACATGCAGAGGTCGAGAAGAACAGCCAGGGTTTGGATATGAAGGTGTCTTATCAGCGACGTTCTCGCATAAGGTAGTGCACGGCAAGACCTAGAATGAGCAGGTGGGCTAGCAAGAAGCCCAAGGCGAGAACAAGAAGATTCCTGTAGTAGGCGTTGTCTGTGAATCCAAAGAGCCCGGGCGCGACCAGGCTGACCGGGGTGTTGATAGCTACGCCGCTCAAGTTGTCAACAATCGATAGCCCTTCTAGTTCGTTGGTGCCCACAGCTTCCAAGGCGTAACGAATCGGACAGAGCCAGGAAAGCCACCTGAGCACTTTGGGGAGAGTCTTGACATTGAGCAAAAAGCCAGCAAAGCCGAGCTGGAAGATGAGGAGAAGTCCCGCGCAGAGAATGGCAGTCGATAGGTTTCGGAACAGCACGCCAAGAATGGCATTCGTGATGCCGGCATCGCACGCAAACACAATCGTGATAAGCATGAACTCGAAGAAGCGTGCGGCATCGTGCGCTAGACCAACCTGGAAAAGGAGTTATTTGGCTCGCACGTTCAGCGAAACCTGTCAAGCCAATCAAGGCGAATGCAACACTCACCATCCAATAGATGATGATTGTCAGAATGACGGCAGGAATGGCTCGCAGGAAGAAGAGGTCGAATGCGAGGTGCGAGACAAGCCAGGGCAGAGGGCCGTACATTCCCGAGCCGCGCTCGCGTTCCATCAAGGTCCTTGCCGCATTGATGCCGGTAACGGCCGAAAGGGCAGAGAAGGCTAGCAAGAGGAGAGTGAAGAACTGGCGGCGGAGGCAGGCCAAGGTTAGCATAAAAATACAAGAAGCATAAAGGCTGAGACGATCGCTCACCATCGATCCTACACGGTTCTGGAAGCCTGTGCAATATCACGAAGAAGAGAAGCGATGAGCTCGATCATGCGGCAAAGCTACCTCGTGCAGGCTCACCCCCGATGGTCAGCTTGACCTGGAAGAAAGCTCCACCAGTGAACAAGCCAAGGATCACAGCTCCTAGGATGTGGGCAACTGCGCCAGTCGGCTCGCGTTTGGTTTGAAGCCAAAGTCGGCGACACAACACCATGACTTGCGTCAGCACTTGCGTCCGCACGCCTTCGTGGATGATGCGCTTCCCTGGCACGGAGCTTTCACGACCAGTCTCCAAGCTTGTGCAAAAGAAGGGCACAAAGGACTGTCAGAGAATGTGCGCGTGGCTCGTTTGGGCGCAACCGCAATCAGACTCACAAACTCTTGGTGACAGAATAACCACGGCTACGCTTTCCACTTTCCGGACCATCCTTTGTCAAATGTAGAAGGGTCTCGGCAACGCCTTGGCCAGGCTTCAAATTGATGCCTCGCTGCGGAAAGGGGGCCATGCTTCAGCTCAAAGGTGTGGGTGGAATCTGCCGCAAGCCCACACTCACCCTGGAACAGAAGTCAATGGCCTGCTCTGGGACACCATCAAACACAACATGTCCGTGCGCAAGAACCATGACGTGGTCTGGTGCCATGAAGAGGTCCGACGATGGCTGGTGTATGGTGAGTAAGATCGTTGTTCCATGAGGGCCCGAGGCAAGATTACGCAGAAGATCCATCACTGCGCTTGCTGCCATGGCATCAAGCCCCTGTAGAATGCATGTGACATCCGTTCGGGTCAGCTTGCGCGACAAATGATCGACCAGCTCGATTCGCACGCACTGATAGGGGCTCGTCCAAGATCAAAAGCCGGGGTCGACCCACAAGTGCACATCCTATCGACACGCGACGACGCTCACCGCCGGATCTATCGTACGGAGCAAGTCTCTGTTAGCGGTACCAAAGACACCGAGTGCTTTCGATACTCACAATCCGCGCTTCTGTGCGCTTCCAATCAGTCTGTGCTGAACGCGGATCAAACCCAACACCGTGAGAACATCATTGATGATACGTGCGCGCTCTTCGCGAGTGCGGTTCTCGGGCAGTGCCAATTGGCAAGCTGCTTCAAGCGCTTCTGCGGTGGGCGAAGAATGCCATGGTGAGAGTTGTGCTCCGGCAAGAGCGACCGCACCTCCAGGTGCTTACCTCTAACTGTCAGATAGCCAGGAAGGGCGTCATCTTGGTCGACAAAGGCCAACGTGCGCTGATCGCAGGTATTAGGCTCGCCAAGGAGCGCTCCACTAGCAACAGTGTATGCGATACTGCCCCTGAAGAGCCCATCCTTCGCTTTACCAGCTAGAATTTCGACGAGGCTGCTTTTGCCTGCACCGCTCGCACCCATCAAGACCGTGAGGCTTCCAGGCTCGCACTCGCCTCCCATGGGATGCAAAACCGTCACGTCGCCGGTGTTGTTCAGCACTTCAGGATCCTCATCGATCTCCTGGAGCTCGATGGTGGAGCTATCTTTGTGTAGAACCTCGCGACGTCGTAGGCCTGAGCTGGATCGGACTTTGTACTCTATACTAGTCCAACGCAGTCCCAGAGCTCCAGGGGCATCTTGCCGAGGCTGACCCATGGCCCGTCGACGAAGAAATAGACCCCACATCAGTAGAGCTATGACCAGAGCGATCAAGATGGCTATAGCGGAAACGGCGCCAGCGACTTTGCCGGATAGTTTGCCACTGCCCCTCACGCTGAGTCGGGCAGCTTCGGCTTCCTGTGACCACAGGGTCTGCAGTGCGCTTTGCGAAACGCAACCTCCGAACAAGCAGTTGTTGAGTCGCAATCCATTCGCGCCTAGAAATTGCATGATGGTGGCGGATTTGAAGGCGCAGGTGGTCCGTGCCGAAGGATTGGCAGGATCACCATAGTCGCAGGGTAGCGAAAGGTTTCCGTCAAGTCCGTTGATCAGCTGCGGTCACCAGTGGAAGCAGGGAGAGTGAGTTTTCGGGCCAGGGGCCGCGCGTGGAAGAGGTAACGCACCTTGTCCAGCTGAAGGCCTGGCTTGCTGCAAAAGGTCGTTCCAGGAATACAGTGGCACGCTGCAGACCATCGTAATCGCGTAATGAGCTCATGTAGACAAGCAATATAATAGCTCCAAGCACGCTCACTAAGATCTTGGCACGTCCAATTGTCCGTTCCGAACTTCGCATCGGGCTGAGATACCGGAGTCGTCGTGTTCGAGGCAGAGCAGCTGCTTGCTTGGCAGTAGAATTGCTGTTTGCCGTCCAAAAACACGCTCGACAAGGCGGTTCCAGCCTGGGCGTCCCAAGGCGCCAGACCAGTAGCAGCAAAGTCGCCGGGCCCGTCATTGCCTACTTTCGTGATGGCGATGGTGAATTGAGCACCAGGAAAGACTGAGCTCAATGTCGGATTGTCGATGCTGCATTCACCATAGTGAACACTACTTGGCACGACGCGAGGTTGAGCATGGCACGACAGGGTGGACAAAGCAAGACCCTGGCCCAAAGCACTTGAAGTCGACGTTACAGCAGGGTTGCTGCTATTGTTTGCACCTACTCCCAACTCCTTGGCCAGCGAAGCGCATGATTGAGCTCCGAAACATACGTTGCACTGTCGAAGGGGCGGTAGGAGAGGCTCAGTGTTGCCCTGGTCTATTCTTAATTGGCGCTACGAGCGCGAGTGCTCACATTGATACCACGAAATCCATCTGCACAGGTCGAGCAACCAGTCAGACTGGTATTGCTAGCAAGAAATCGCTGACTCGGTGCTTGGAAAGTAGAGTTGCACGCAGCTTGACTGCAATCGTCGCCTCTCAACCCAGGCTCAAAAGGCGAGGTCAGAGAATCAGCGGTGCGCCGGGGAGTTAAGAATCATCTTACATCTCGACTCCACTCACTGGACAAGGCTGATACAGTGATAGTGGCGAATTGATCGGTAGCGGTGGCGGTGGCGGGGATGCCGGCGGGGTCACGTTCATTGCTGCGGTAGAATGAATGGATGCTTGGGATGATGGACGTTGCACATGGATTGGAGGGCTGCACTGAGTGTCGCCACACGCGGAGGTGCCATCTTATATATTCCCATGTCAAATCCTGCCACTGCCTGTCGAACATCTTCACATCTCCCCGTGGCGGCGTGGCTGGCCCCAATTTCCGAGGAGCACGTCTGCGCGACGGGCCAGACCGCGGTAGGCTTCCCTCTGCCCAGCTTGACATGGACGAGGGGCTGCGCCGTGACCCTCAGGACATGGGGGCCATTCTACTTCGGTCCAGCGCCTGGCTTCGAGGGCCTTGATTATTTTCAAGTACGGCTAGAGGAGGTACTTATTGCTTGTACATGCTCTCAGCAGCGAGGGCCTTTGAATCGATCCGTTGTATAGCTGTGTCAAGTTTGCGCCCAATGAGCTGGACTCGAAATGAAGTGCGAACTGGATTGATGAGCTCTTGCATGTGCAGACAAGAAGATGTTCAGACACATTCGATATGAGGCGGGAAAGGCTAGCTTTGGTAGAAAACAGGAATAGCAATCTGTATCCGGCACGATTCCTGATCGTCGACCACTGCCAACGCTGTCCAGCCATCCAGCTGATCGTCACTCCTCCGTTCTGTGACGGAGGAATCAAACCGCGAACAGGTCGCGCGATGCCAAATACTTGCCTCGAGCATGCATCCGCACTGGCATCGCTGGGAGAATGCAGCCTAGGAGAGCGTCATGAGTCTAGCAGGGATGATGTATGTGCCCTCGAAATGGCAGCTGAATCTTGAATGTTGGTGACTCAGAAGAAGGCGGTCGAGCAAGCAAGCCACACCTTAATCGAGCACCAATCCGAGCAGTTCGATCGGCGCGTGTCCTGAAGGCAGGATGCACGATGCGGAACTCTCCTCTTCAAATGATGCACGCATACAAATACCCAGTCGAGTCGAGAGTCGAGAGTGAGCGCCTGCGGCC
The DNA here is from genome assembly GCF_003144195.1 of Ceraceosorus guamensis. Classification (NCBI taxonomy): domain Eukaryota; kingdom Fungi; phylum Basidiomycota; class Exobasidiomycetes; order Ceraceosorales; family Ceraceosoraceae; genus Ceraceosorus; species Ceraceosorus guamensis. The sequence goes on from NW_020290044.1 coordinate 82,830, forward strand.
TCGGGCTCTGCCCTAATAATCATTCTAATAAACAATTCACGTTTATCGTGAAGATATGTATGCAAAGAGCCGTGAGAAGACGACGAATCAAGAATCATCCAGCTAGGGCGCCACGCTGCGAGAGCACATATATATACATATTTTCGATTGTATTCAGATCAACGTGATTTTCGCACCTGCTGCAGATGCGATGTCAGATTCAATTTTGATTCTCACACCGTGTCACACGGCTTCTCTACCCACGCATGAGGCTTGCAGCACAGATGAACCGCCCCCTCCTCCGCATGCACGCGCGAAAAGATCCAACCCTGCGGCATTTACCCGCGAGGCATTTCTCTGATGCATGCGCTGCGACTTGTGCAACGACCCTGACTGAGCGAGCGGGTGCACTCATGACTGGGGGCCGTTGGATTCCTGAAGACGAGGAGAAGGGCCGTCGTGGGCGTAAAAGCTGGTCGTGATCGCTGGTTTGGATCAGACTTTCATATACCTGTCACTTGTGATCCTTCACCATCCAAACTGGTCTCGCGAGTGTGACTTCGTGACTGGATGCTCGCCAAGCACGCAAGCATCTCGACTCTGGGCGATACGTCCATATTCGCCCTCCTTCGGCATAGGCATAGAAGGGGGCTCAAGCAAGCCTTCGTCAAGGCGATTGAAGCAGAGGGAGGGTAGGGAGGGACCTTTCACCCGAGCGTGTGAGCTGCTCGCGGTCCAAACCGAGACGCGTTAGCACTAGTCAAGGCTCTTTGATCCGCACTCATGCCCATGAGTGCGCTATATATGACAGAGCTGTGATTTTAGCACACGCAGCACTTTTAATCATGAATTGGTACCGCGTTCCGAAGCTTGCAAGAGGCTTGTCGTTGCAATCACGAATGTGGCCTCGATGATGGTCGCAGCCTGCTAGACGCGCGCGTTGCAGCGCTCAGCTGCCCCTCGATCATTGCTGCAGCCCAGGCTTTGCAACATTAATTCCTGTCAGGCGCCTGCGCATGCCCTCCTGACGTTCATCGACCTCGGGCCAGATTCTCATCAGCACCACCACCCTTCACATCTCATCAGAGAAGCTTGCCTTTTGAGGGTTCCGAACCAAGGCTTTCGCGTAAGCTTAGACTACGCTTTTGTTCTTGATGCATGGCACAATCGTGAATAACGGCTCACGCGGCCTGCACGCACGCGACCTTATTGTCCATATGCTGGAAGGCCCTATACCCGCACCCACGTGTTTGTGTACGCGTGCGTGCTGCAGGGCACACGGATGTCTAAGATCATAAGCCCGCGAGTGCAAGCTGCAGCAACCTGCAGCAACTTGCCTCTCTCGATCGTGTTTATTGACACCTCCGACGTCGCAGCAGCAGCGATCATGCTTTCATCAGCTATAGCAGCTCCCACATTCCGTTTGATTCCACAACATGAATCTGGACGCGTGCGGTCTCGAGCAAGGATTCACTGAGCAAGGATTCACTTGGGAGCCGAATCACCCGGTCACACACAGGTTATGGCTCAGGCGACAGCTAGATCGAAGCGGCCTGGCTCGTCTACAGCACCTAGCTGCGTGCTTCTCGATCAGGACTGAAACTCGCACTTCCAAAGCATGGTCTGGAGTCGCCATGTCAGCCTCGTGACGTGTCATCGTGATGGGAGGCTTTGTTGAGGTGTTGCACACAGCAGACGCTTCTGCCTCGACGTTTGCGATTTAAGGTTCAAGGGTCATCACTCGCATCAGGAACTGATGCTGAACTCATGAACAAGTGTCGCATGTCCATCTCGCGAGGTCGTCGGTCTGCGCTACTCAATCACTGAAGTGCTCTCAGGACTTGCGATTCGTACATGTAAAATCCAGTGGATCCAATCACGATAGCCGAGCACTATACTTTCACTGAAACCTTACCTTGTGACTCCGGACATGGATGCAGGAGCAATCAGGAATAAAACAAAATCCACCTGCTTTCCGCTTGCCGCAAATACCATCAAAGAGCAAATAAATCTCTGCTTCCCCTTCATGATCCAAAATTCCAAGCATGTATCCCCACGGGTCAGCGGACTCGTCCACGATTTGAGGATGGGTCTCTCTACGCGGTGTTGGGATTGGGAGATTCTGATTGTCATTCACGAAAAGTTACGAAAGAGAGGCGTTGGGTACGGCTGCTGATGATGATGATTTGATAGATGCGCAGGGCAGGTCTTTTGAAGCCTCGACCCGCACCGCATCTGACCAAAATGATGAGGTAGTGCGCTGCGGCCAGCGCAAGGTAGAGCGCTGTAGTGCCCTAGGGCGCGACGGTTGCGTGAGCGGGCATGTTGCGGCAGGTAAGCAGCATCAGCCGCGCGCGCCCAGGAGCAGCGGCCGCGCCGCAACATATTTACATATATGTATGTATGTAGGCATTCGCGGCCTCATCGCGCGCGTGCGCGATTTGATACCGTGCGCGTGTGCTGCGCCTGCCTGAGACATGAGGCAGCTGATCCCAAGATCGAGAGAGACATCGTAAATCGCGCGGGTGCCGTGAGCGCGTCGAGATGTGTGCTGCGAAACGGCGCTGGCGCCTCGCCCTGAGCGATCCACGATCGAATTCCACCTTCATATCCATACGCTGTGGCTCTCACCTCTTTCTGATACAGACCGGGCGCTCTTCGATCAATCACTTCCATCTGCCATCGTCGTTGCCACGAGGGCGCTCAGAGCAAAGTCCCGCACATCTCTCCAGCTCTGCTACTCCAGCTGGCCTCTCGTAGACTCAGACCCTAACGTGATTCGCCAGCATCCAACGTTCAACACGAGACGTGGACGTGTCGCACGGTGATCATCACACCGAAGCAACCCAGCGCTCTTGCGAGGCGGCCTGAGCACCGCACTCTTCCACTTCCAATAGTCTGAGGCGATCGCTCCCCTACCGCCACTCTCGAATTCTTCTTCTTGCTCCTTGCACGTATCGAGCATCAGAGTTGCTCCGCGTCTCAATTTCAGCTCGTACGGTCCCCTCATGCTCTACTAGGACAGCCTTTCTGTTAGAGCCTTTTCGTAGGCTGTCTACTACGTCAAGAGTTGTTCACAGAGCATTTGCGAGCGAACCCGTCAGTGCAAGCACTTGAGCGCGCATACAACCAGCTCGCTTTGTCTTGGGGTCTGTCGGTGCGTGGTCGACGTCGCGGTGAGTCACCATGGCTTTCAACTCCAACAATGCGAACGCTGCGGCGCTACTCGCATTCCAGCAGCAACTGCAGCAGCAGCAACAACAACAGCAGCAGCAGCGACCACAGGCATCCATGTCGTTCGCTCAGTCACCGTTCGCTCAGCCGCAACAGCAGCAGCAGCAGCAGTCGCCTCAACACCAGCCCGCTCAGCAACAGTTCGGCATGGCTCAAAACAACATGGCCGCTGCAGTAGCTGCTGCCTTGCAATCCGGTCAGATCCCTCCACAGCTCCAGGGGCTCACTCAGCAGCAAATCAGGCAGCTGCTCACGCAGGGATTCTCGGCTGCTTCGCAAGGCCAGCAGCACCCCCCTCCTCAGCAACAGCAGAGCCAGCAAGGCATCCACGCAAATCTGCAGCAAAGCCAGCAACAGCAACAGCAGCAGCCGCAACAGCACCACCAAATGGCTCATTCTCAGATGAACAATGGTCAGCCTAACAACTCCGGTATGCCCGCTTGGTTCGCGCAGATGCAAGCCCACCAGAACCACGCGCAAGGCAACGGATCTGGTGTTGGACTTCCTGCGGGAATGCAGCCTCATCCCTCGCAGCAGCAGTTTCAACAGCCGAATCAGGCCCATGGTTCGCCCATGCAGTCTTCTCCAGCGATGCAGCACGTGGCTCCTTCACGGCCGCCCTTCCCGGCTCAGCAACCACATCAACCACCAGGTGGTCTCGTGTCCGGCGCACAGGCGGCGGCAAGCGCCGCTCAAGCGGCAGCAATGAATCGTCAGCAGGCAGCTTCGAACGCGAATGCAACAAATGCTTCCGTCGCCGGTGCCAACGCTCCTGGGATGAGCGCCGTGCGCCCCCAGGTGAACCTCGCTGGTATGCCCCCAGCTCTGCAACATGCCATCGCACGTGCCAAAAACGGTCAATTAGATCCCACGACTTTGCAAAAGCTGAGAAGTGCGATCAGTTCATGGCAGCAAGGCCAGCAGCAGCGGTCAACGCAACAGGGACTAGGCCAACAATCTTCACCGTTTGTATCGCACGGCCAGGTGCCTCCTCAACCAAGACCGCCTCCGGCTACGCAACCTCAACAAGCGCAACCTCAGATGCCCATGCAAGGCTCACAGCACCATACGCCCCACATGAATCACGCGCAACCTCAACCGCAAATGGGCACTCCCACCATGTCACATTCGTCGCCCCCGCAGCAGAGTGGCTTGCAGCATCTCCAGGGGCCGATTGGAAACCAGACACATGCTTTGAGGCCGCCAGGCGGTGCCATTGGTCAGAATGCACCCAACCATCCACCCCAGGCTCCAACGGATGCTGAGAGCAACGATCTGATGCGGCTGCTGTCTGTTGCGCAAAACCGTATTCGGGACTTGGAACCGAAGCTGGCCGCCGCAGACACTCCCCAAGCTCGAGAGCACTTTGAGAAGCAGATGAACGACTCCAAGGCTCTCCTGCAGAAGGTCTTGTCGCTTCGTCAAGAACAGATACACCGTCAGCAGCAACAACAGCAACAGCTGGGACAGTCCACCATCGCAGGACCCAGACATCCACCGCAACCCGGAGCCCAGGGTCAACAAAATCAGCCGGGCGTAGGCGGAGATTCTTCGATCCGGCCTCAGCCAGTGGCCCACAACCAAGCACCGGGGAATCAGCAAACCTCTTCCGCGCCAGGCGGAATGGTCATGAAGCCTGAGAACTTCATGCGCGCGCTTCTCGAGATTCACGCGAAGCAGGGTTCTCCTCAGAATGCCCAGGTGAAGATTGGCAATCGTGCACTCGACATGTACCGGTTTTACATGCTCGTGCAAGCGCACGGTGGAAGCAAGAGCGTCTCTTCCAAAAATGCGTGGAGCGAAATTGCCACGGCGTTGGATCTTCCTCTTCAAGTCCATGAACACGTCGCAGTCTGGTATCGTAATTCGTTGCTGCCCATCGAAAACATGTGGCTCAACGCGACGGTGAGCTCGATTCAGCAAAGGCTGCTGCAACAGCTTCAGGCACAGAGCGGGCCTCACGCGCAGCCTGCAGCTCTGCAAATGCAAGCCAACGCTCAAGCTGTCGCTCATGCACAGTCGCAAGCGCAGCAGACCGCTCAACAAGCTCTCAGACATATGGCGGCACAGAATGCTTCGATGATCCAGGGAGGGCCCAGTCTTGCGCAAGCCCCGCAAGTCCCACAGCAACCGCCTCAAGCACCACCACCGCAACAGGCTGGCCCTCCACAACGTCCTCCCAGCGCAGCCGCATCCGAGATCCCTCAGCAGCTCACTCCGGCGCAGCTCGCACAGATTGGTCTGACTCAAGATCAGTTCACCGCGATGATGCGTTCAGGACAGGGACAGCAGCTCCGCGAGCGCTTTTTGCAGATGCAACAGCAACGGCAACAGCAACAGCAGAACGCGTCAGGTGCTCTTGCTGCTTCCGCTGCTGCCATGAAGCCTCCAGGTGCGCCTGTGCCGCAGGCCCAGAACGCCTCGCAGATGCCACCTCACATGCAGGCCAGGCCTCCAGGATTTGGGGAGGCGTCTCAGCAGCATGGCCAGTATCCACCGCAGGGACAACCTCCGCTGCATACGGCTAAGCAAGATGGTAACTCTGGCATGGTCTGGATCGCAAACGCGCCTGGCAGCGGACCGCAGCCAGGCCAGGGCGGTCCTCATGAGGTTCGGGAGCTGCGAGTTTCAGAAGCAGACTTGAGCAAAGCGAAGGAGGTCATGACGAGGATGGATCAAGAACTCAGCAGATCGAGACGTGAGTACACTGGCTCGTGGATGTCGTCTCGAGTGCTTGCAGCTGACGCCGCAAGGCTCGTCCACATCAGCTCGCTTGGAGGTGAAGGAGCTTGCTGAAGCGGAGAAGGAATCCATCTTCAGTCACGTCGTATCCCTTGGCGACATTTGCGATCAAGTCAACGCCTTGCTGCCTGCGTTTTTTGCCATCAATCGCAACATCGATGCCGCTCGACGACTAAAGATCATGTCTTTCATGTTCAAAGACCAGCTTGACCTCGTGCCACGACGCCAATGCTTGCTCTCACTCGGTGATCTCGAGAAGTTGAAGACTCAAATTCACCGTTGCATCAGCTTCGTCAAGACGAGTGCTCCAGCTCTGGCGGAGCATTTGCTCTCCAGCATGCAAGCTGAGCGAGAACAATCGCGTGCTAGCGCGCATTGGCAAGCGTTGCAAGCGCAGCAACAGCTTCAGCAGCAGCCGAACCAGCCTTCCACGATGCCCCAGACCCTTGGTCAACAGGCGATGGGTCAACCTCAGCACGCGCAGCCTTCGCCGTTGGCCCCTGCGCCACCAGCTCCTGTTCAGAACATTGCCCCGGCTGCACCAGATGCACCCGACTCGGACGAAGCTTTGGCTTCCATGCACGGCATCAAAAGAGGCTTGCGTGTCGAAGATCTCAAGCCACCGCCGGTCAAGCGAGGAAAAGGAGCTGCCGCCGCTGCGCAGCAATCTGCACCAGCTGCGGCTCAGGCGAAGTCACCCGCTGCTGGCCGACTTGGCCAACTCAACAATGCTGAGAGTCCCGGTCCATCCAAGGTGGATTCACCGAAAGCTGCCGCGGCTTCTCCACCAGCCACCAAGGGTGGAAAGAAGGCGGCAGCCACGAAAGGCAAGGCTGCTCGTAAGACTAAGGCTGAGAAGGAAAAGAACGACGAGGCTACTGCCACCGCTGCTCGCTCGAAGCCCAAAACTAGCGCTGACATCATGGCCGAAGTCAAGCGTGAGATGGCAGAAGCTGAGGCAAAGCGCAAGGGTGAAGCGGGTGGCGTGGATGCAGGTGGCAATGTTGCACCGTCTCAGAAGCCAGACGATGACACAAACCAGACACCTCTCTCCAAGCCTTTGACGCAGCGCGAGCGAGATGACATGCTCGCTCAGCAAGATCCAGCAGCCTTCGTCGATGCCGCCTGGCAGGATCTTGTAGCACCCAACGGCAGCGGGGCTGGCACATCCGTACCTCTCGCAGATGCTCAGAGTCTAGAGGGTCTGCTAGCCATGCTTGGTCAGGAGCCTGGGCCTGGCGGTGCGTTCGTTGACGCTGCCCTGCCCGCGACAGATGCAAATGCGAACGCTGCATCAGCAGCTTCAGAGGCACCGCCCCAGCCAGAGGCCAACATCGAAGTCGACATGTTCGACTGGATCGACGAATCTTATTTGGACGAGCCGCAGGCTGAGTTGTCTGCGTTTCTCGGTGGAGGCGCGCCGCACGTGACTCGAGAAGAGCCTCCAGCGCAAACGCCAGACCTTGTGCCCAGCTCCAAATTGGCCTCTGGCTCTTCATCAAATTCCAGCTCGATGATCATGGCAAAGGGTTCTAGTAATCTGAGCAACACGATCAATGCTTTGGATGGCGTGGTGCGCATTTCGAGCAGCCCTAGTGGCATGGATAGCAGCGACGACAGCGAGCCAAGTCCCGAAGATCTCATCAACTCGATCACTGGCGCTGCTGGTGGCTCAAACGATGAGGCTGGTCGGCGAGCATCACAAAAGCGCAAGAGCGAAGAAGATTGGTGGGACACAGAGCATCAGCCTCAGTTGCAGCCGTGGGCAATCGTGTCCTGAGCTCCCTACTCTGCACCACTGCGGGCCAAGAGGTCCTTGAGCGATTGGAATGCGACTCTCGAATCACTTCTCCCATCCCCTGCCTCTTCAGAGCAAAGTCTTCACGGTCATTTTGCCCCTCATCTCCCGTCACCCTTTCACTGCAGCAACGCAGATTGTTTGCAGTCGACTCATCGGTCTTGTACGCCGCCATGCAGAGCTTTCGGTCTGTTTGCGACCATCGAATACCCGTGTCCCTTTCTGTCTCACGCTCACCCACCGCTTCTCCCGCCCGACTCTGATCAGTCTCCCTCCCCATCGGCCCATCGTATTCTTTCAGCCCGTCTCAACTCCACTTGTAACAATAGAATTATGTCCCTCTCCCCCCTGTATCCGGTTTCACGCCTCTCTTCATCTTCGAGGTCGCGGGTACAAAAATGAATGCGTGTCTGCTGCAAGCTCGCTCGTGTGTGCTCTACTGCGAACGCCTGCCGCGATGGTGATACACACTAGACATACAGAGGCGCCTGCTGATCGGCTCGACTTCGTAGTCTCGTAAAGCGAAGAGGGTTCGGCGGACGAGCGTCGAGATGAGGTGCCTGCGGGAGGAGCACGCAATGCTGCGACTTGTGTGCAGGTACCGCCTGGTGTCGCATCGGGTCCAAAGGAAAGGGGGTCTTTGCGCCCGTAGGCGGGGTGCGTTCGCGCCCCTGCATGGTCATTTGCACAAAAAGACGCGCGCACAGCAGCGAATGCGAAGAGCGACTCACCTCTCGACTCTCATCATCTCATACTATCGCTATGGTCAAGGCTGCGGGTACGTGCGCGTCTTCGATGCCGGGGTCCAGGACTTGAGTTGAGAACGCTGGTGATTTCGCCCGAGGAGAGAATTGGAGTGGATACAGAGAAGCATCAAGAAGGAAAAGCCTGCGCACGAGCATGCTGATTGAGCTCAAGTACCGGGTGTCAATATGCGCACGCTTGGCTGAGCCAGCGACGAACGAAGCAATAGCTATTTGGCTCTACCTCATTTGAGATCTCGAGCCCATGACCCCGTGCATCCGGACCCTCTTTCGGCTGTGCTCATTCTCAGAGAGAAGATACCTGCGCGCTCCAGCTGCTGTGCTATGGTGCAATGCGCCCTTGGCAAGGAGCGGAAGATGCGCAAAGCTGACTCGGACTCATCATGAAGGAGTACGGTTCTCGCAAACGCCGCTCCATCGCAGACGCTCGCGGCCATTGAAGCACCAGGTCGACAGCGTACATGTTCAGTGAAGACTCCTTTTTGGAAAGCGTTTCGACTGGGGGCTGTACGGAAGGGTAGGGTTGAGAATTGGCACGACTTTGTCCCCTTATGTCTCGCCCTTCCTGACTTGGGCTTCGCCATCCTTGCAGCTGAAGAACACCACATCCATCCCGTCCCCTCAAATATCCAATATGTCGAACGCACATGGGTCCTTGACTGGACTCGGCCTGCTGCATCGGCTTCGCAGTGTCAACGAAGCAAGACAGACCGTCATCCTTCCGCTCTTCGACTCAGCAGAGCCGACGGGAGAGCTGAGACACTTTGTCAGAGCTGTGACGAGGCTCGGAGCGCAGCCTCAATGGTACTACGATATTCTCACAGCATCCGCCGTGGTGCTCGGTGCATACACTTTGGTCGGTGAGTGTCAAGAAGATTGACAGGTCGCGGAGCGTCATCTCACAATCTGGCCCATGCTTTGTAGCTCTATCCGCTATTGCCCACCGCCTGAGGCATGGCAAGTTCTGGCTGCTCAGAAGGCAAGGTACTTACATTGTGCGTAGCTCTCACCTTTGTAGCGTCGAAATCGCTTCTCATGTGTTGCCGTAGCCCTGACACGCTTCATAACCAATTTGCTAGATACCTCACCCCATCAATACGCTCAGCCTCTCCGCGGGGGCATTTTCTGTGACGTGGATCTACTTTTCATTGACGCTGAAGAAGCTTTATCAAACGAACTCGCCACTCTACATGCACATGCCTCTCGCAGCGATGATCTGGATACCCATATCTTTTTGCGGATGGTTCTGGGCTTGGGGCACCCTGTATGGCGCCCCCAACGTTCTGCTCAGCATTCGAGGCAGCAAAAGCTACCAGCGAGGATTTTGGACCAATGTCTGTTGCTATTTGGGCCCCTTGCCCGTCATAATTATCGTTGGCTACACTTCCTCTCAAGCTAGATTTTACCTGCACAAAGGCTTCAATCTATCGGAAGCTCTTTTGGCTGAAATGATGGCGCAGCCCAGCACACACGTTGTCCAATCCTTGCAGTTGGAAGCTGTCCGAGAGGTTTGGGCAAACATAGCCCAGGGCTTCTTTTGGTCTTCTGTGACCTACTTGATCTGGTCGGCATGGGCTCTTTTCGTTCTCGTGTGAGTACTGTCTGCTCTTCAGCGAGTCGGCAACTTTGAGATTTGACGGCTAATGATTGCTTCTTGCAACGTAAGCTTCTACTTCATCTGCGTCCTCGCATTTGTTCAAAGCATCTTACATCGACTGCGCCAAGAGGCTGATCGCGAGGTTACGGAGCACAGCGATGTTGTAAGCTTTGATGGTCCGCCAGGAGCCTGCCGTTGCGTCGTCAACAGCGAAAAGGTTACCCTAGCCTCTTGCTTGTTCCAATCGCGCTGTCAGCTGCACGGGCGACACGGCACCAATAGCAGCCCGAGCGCTTTGTACCGAGTAGTCTTGCGTAATGTGGTAGTGCTCAGCCCGGCTATTGCAGCTATTGCAGCGACTGCCTGTGCAGTGAGTCTGCTCTAGTCTTGCCACCACAGCTGTTAAAAAGGGCTGCTCACGTGTCTTTCAATTCGCTCAACAGGGAGCTTTTGGCGTAGCTTACTGTGAGGTCAGCGAGGTGCTCACTGATCCTCTCGAGGGCGCCGTCCGCCTTCGAGCGAAGCGAGTTGTCGTTACTTGCTTCGCCGTGGTGTTCATGCTCGCTGGCTTCTTGATAGTAAGTGATTGAGATCCTTCGTGATTGGAGTCAGAGCGGATCGAGTGACTGACCCGATTGAAGCCCACCTACGACAGGTGCTCGAGATTGTCATTCAAGTCTTTGAGCCCGTTGTTGCTCTGTGGACTAATGCGGGTGCTTCAGACGGTGATCAAAGGAGCACTTCCGAAATTACAGGTGGCGCAGGCGCGATCGACGCTGCTTCGATCCGAGCAGTAAAAGCGTCCTCTTTCACAGGGCACTCTATCTTACAGACTCTGCACAGGTCTCCTTCGAATGAAATCGCAAGGCGCACATCATACGAAGCACCCATCAGCATCCCGCCTCTATCTCCTAGGAGCGCTCAGACTTTTCCGCATCTGGCAAAGTCAGAAGAGCCGTTTGCTGAGCCGACCTCTGCCCAACGTGAAAGAAATTTGTGGATGGGTTCGCAATACACGGAGCACTCGCGCTCTCAGAGCCTCCCAACGAACCCAATGACGAACACGATACGCAACTCGCTGTCGCGCCTCTTCCCTAGGTCCGACACTCAGAGTTCCTCATCTCGCGGTCGTCGCTCCACCATGCTCGAGTCTATGACAGGAGTGGCCGGCGAAGCGGCCGGCTATGATTGGTGTCTGCACGAACCCGCCTCAGCGTGGACGTCTAGTCACGCACTCTTCGCGGGCGAGAATTCGTGGGCGCAGGCGGAAGATGAGCTAGAAGTAATGGCAAGCGAAAGCGACGCCCACTCCGCGATGAACGACTTGCATCCAGGCAATTTCAGTCCGCGCTACTCTCATGATACCCATTCTACTCTCTCTGCCCGATCAATCGCCCGGGCTTCGTCGACGCTTTCCACAGAAGCAAACGTCAAGGTTCTGGTGCCGGCCGACTTTGCGAAGAGATCCAGGAGAGGTACGACTGCTTCCGCCGACGGATGCCACACGATCTAAATTTCGCGTAGCCCATGGTCGAGACAACGATGGGATCGAAAAAGGTCATGTTGGATGATTCTTCAATCCTGCCTTATTCTGCCTTCTCCTGACGTGGTTCTTCGGCCACGTCAAAATACTCCCCCTTCAATCCATCTCCCTTACATTGCACGCCACGATGCACACTGCGGGACTCTGCGCTCCTCACCTGTCTTGATTTTCATCGTCTGTGTAGTGAATGTGCCCGCACATGGCAGTGAGAGAGCCATCCATTCGATGCAAGCACCGCAAAGTACGACTGAATACACGAGATGCTAGCTGAGCTTTCAGTCCTCCTCGAACGCGTGATATCCCGCCTTGCGCATATTGGCCAAAGTCCTGCGAGCTTGAGTGAGACTTTGCTCTAACTTGAGCACCTCGACTTGCGCTTCCATCTCCTGCAGGTACGAAGTGAGGCGCGGGCGTGGTGAGTCGCTCGTCCGGATGCATGTTCGACATCGGCGCGCGACCACATATACTCACCTTGGTCTTGAACTCGTGCGTGGCCATGCGCGAATAGTCGACGTCATGTTCCTCATTTTTGCGCTCGGTGATCGCCTTGACTTGTCGGACAAGCGCTGCAGTCAAGAAAGCTGAGTCAGCTGACCGGAATGATTGATGGTAGGTCCAAAGGAGACTGCAGGACTCACCCTTGCAAGCGTCCGTGACCGCCTTTGCTGCCGTCTCGAGACGGTCTTGTGTGCGGCTCATAAATTCGGCCTTGACGCGAGAAGCAGCGACGAGTTGGGCGGTGGCCGCCGACACCTCGTTCGACGCAACTATGAGCTGCTCCAAGCTGTGGCTGCCCACAATGACGCCATCGGCAGCTTCAATGAGCATCGTGGTGGCGAATGCTACAGCCCTCGCAGCGCTAATGAGACCCTCTGTCCACCTGTTGTTCTTCTTGTAGAATTGCTGGTTAGTGCTCGAACCACGTCCCTGAGCGACAATCTCCTGCTGACTATCCGTTGCGGCTTTGATGAGCCCGCCGATGGCTCGCGTGATGGCCAAAGAGGCTTCGAGAATGGCATCATGGACTTGCAGGTCGACAGCACTGAATTTGCCAGTGTCGCGCGGACGACTCATCAAGGCTTGCAGCCTCTTCGTCGCTGCTTCGATGGCCGCAGCAGCTCCCTGCATTTCACGCTCCACCAAATCACCAATATCGCCATTCGCAGATGCCAGCGCGCTATCGCCCGACTTGACCATGCCTTCAACAACGTCGTTGAGAGTCTTGAGCGCAGTGCCAGCCTCCATGTTTTGCTGAGCTACGACATTGCGACGGTTCGCGGGAGCGACAGTGGCGAGTCGGAAAGATTGAAGGTTGGAAAAGAAACGAATCAGGCCATTCCCAGCCGTTCGTCCAGCATTGATGAGCTTCTCGGCGGCAGCATCAGTTTGCGCCAATCTCGTGATGCCCTTCGTGCTGACAAGCACGTCAAATATGGTTTGCGCGAGCTGATTGGCCTTTTTGATGACCTCGACGTGCTCACCACCAGCCTCCTGAGAAAGATACAGGCTGTACACGGTCGCGAATTCGTTCGCAGAGGACACGCCTTTTTCGATGATGGACAAGACGTACTGCGGAGTTGCTGTCGTATTGCCGGATGCAGAAGTCGCTTCGAGCTCGTAGACCGCGTCATCGACTTTTTCAACGCATGCCTAGATGCATGGAAGAGGAGCGCAAGTTCTGAGTCTTCTGCTACACCTCGACGATGATAAGCGCCACTCACCTGCAAAATAGAATCGATGATTGCATTGAGCTTCTTCGAGTTGTCCAAGATGAGGGTATCGATCTGCGCATTGACAGCGTCGTCTTGCACGCCTTGACCCAGCTTGAGCTCCTGCATCTGTTTGATCGTCTCATCCATGCCTTCTTGCATGATGGCGAGCTCAGCAGCTTGCTCCTCTCTGAGCCTTGTGATCTCCGCGTCCTTGTCATGCAGCTGACGCCGCAGGTCGTCGCCGCCATCACGCTTGTTGCGCAGCTCGTCTTCTAGCTCCGCGATCTGACGATTGAGCGTAGCCATGATGCCAGACATCTCTGAGCTCTTGGCGCGAGTTGCATCCTCAGCACGCTCGTTGGCAAACATGAGGTCGCGCTTGAGCCTGTCGAACTCTTCCTTTTGGCTCTGCAGAACGGCAAAGGCGAAAGTGAGCGATTGCGGCGCGATGTATGCCAATGATCAACTACTTGAACGCACCGCTTTGATCCTGTCCAAATCGAAACGTGCACGATCCCGCTCTCGAATCATATCTGCCAGCTCCAGATTCTTGGCCTTGACGTCGCGCTCCATGCGCTCCATCTTGTCAATGGCTTCTTGTGCTGAGCCAGCCTTAATCTGCATCTGCTTGTATTTGGCAAGCATATCGAGATGCTCCGTTCGCAGCTGCGAGTAGAGCTTTGCCAGGGCTTCGTACTTGTTGCGCCAGAGGGTAACCTGATCTTGCAGTTGTTTGAGGAGGTCGTCTTTGCTCATGAGTTGAGCGTTGACATTCTGTCCGATAGTGGCCAGCTCATTCTCCAGCGCTTTGACACGCCTGTCATACTGCTCTAGCATCAGCTGGTCGCGCTCGTATTGCCCCCTCATAGCGAGCATTTCCCGCTCGAGCTCTGCAGCTCGGCCACCAGCCATCTGATCCATCTGAGCTCTCATCAATGCCTCCTGCGCTTGCCTCTCACGCTCTGCTTGCAAACGCTGCTGCTCCTCCAAGTCGCGCTGCTGGCGAGCAGCCTCATCCGCTCTGCGCCGCTTTTCGGCCTCTTCAGCTTCCTGCAGAGCGCGTTGACGGTCTTCATATTCCTTCAACATCCTCGCTTGCTCGTCGATTTCGGACTGAGAGGGACCGGGAGGCGTTGCAGGCTTTGTCGACCGAGCTGGCAAAGCTGGGCCCTCGTCGGGCGAGTCGAACAGGTTGGGCGGATCGTGATTGAGCTTGGGCACGTTGATAAGACTAGTCAGGAATTTCAAATTAGCACACTCGTAGTAGAAGCGACGCAGGGCGTAGTGCTGCGTGTTGTAGCGACCTCTGAGCGGCTCTAATGCGTCCATGGCATCTGTGCGCCTGTGCATCGCGCGCAGCATCGAGGTCAAGAACTTGTAGATGCCGTAAGACTCCTTGACCAGCGGCACCAGGGAGCTGATGCGACACTCGTTGTTGGCAGAGCCCTTGAAATGTGCAAAGACGAGCTTCTGGAACTGCTCGATCTGGTCCTGCAGGTTCATCAAATCCATGATCGTTTCGTATCTTTAAGGCAGCGAAGGTATGGGCGAGGAATGGGGTCAGCTGTTGCTTCTGCTGCTGACCTCGCTCAAACCTACCCTTCGTCCGGGTTGTCAATATTCTTCAAACTGATGTACTCCTCGTACTCGAACAGCCCATTGAACTCCTTGTGATGCCTATGGAAACGCAGCTTAGCCAAGATAAAATTGACATATGCGCGGATCAGAGGTGCGTAACCTGGTAAAGCAAACAGCGTGAGTGATAGCGGCACCTAGCGCAACTGGACGAAGAGGACGCCTCACCTCGAAGGCTGTCGCTTCCAACTGTACGGGCGCATGTCTCGAACCATCCCACCTGCGCTTGAGCTTCACGCAGCACGATGGGGAAACCTTCCTGCAGCACTTTGTGAACCAAGATGAGCGCCTTGAAGGTTTGCACCTCATCAGAGAGGATCGGTTGCACCCTCAAGCCATTCCAAAGGGACTGCGAGGTGTGATAGTCGTGGGTGTACATGATGCATTCTGCATGGAGAGAGCACAAAAATGCGATCAGATGAGCAGACAGGTATGAATGTGATTCTCCGAACTGTACTCACTCCGAACGTGCTTCTGCTTGGGAGCTGTTTCATCCACAGAAGTTGCCTTCTTGATGGTCACGTTGAGATCCATCTCAGCCTTGTCACGATCGATTGGCCGCGTGGGCACATGGTCGTTGAAGCCCGGCCTGGGTGGGGAGACGGGGAGTCAGCGTAATGACGAGTGCATGCTTCTCATCACTGACTCACATGACTACTCAGCCCGCTTTGAACCGAATCAAGAGGCCGTCGCGCTTCCCAAAAGCTTCTTGAAGACCCTATTGAAACGGGTCCCGCTAGATGCGCTATGCTGTGATTCAGAGAGCCAGAGGGTAGCCTTTTCTGACTCTGCCAGAAACGATGATCGCGATGCTGCTGCCGAAGCCCAGTCCTCAGGTGCTACTGGTGCTCAGAGTATGAGTGATGTGCAGGGCCAGTGGTATCGTATGACGGTGGCCACAAGCAGCTTCAATCAGGAAGTCTAGCGAGTTGTGAGCTGGTCAATGCTTCGCTCACGCTGCGCACCGTGCGGTGCGGTGCATATATCCCATGCGCCACAGCTGTCCTGCTGCCGATAGAGAGTTCGATCGACCAAGGGATACATACCTGCATCTCACGGCGTCCCCAGTCACGCAGCAGCGGCCTGCTGCTGATGATGTGTGGCTTGTGCGAGGGATTCGCTATCCGCGTGCTGCGTGCTGCGTGCTGTATATACGGCCACTCTGCCAGCCTGGCCGGCTGGCTCAAGCAAGGCCCGCGCATGCAGCTTCGCGATTTGCACAGCCATGCGCGGAAGGGGAACCCTAGCGAAGAATTTCAAATTCTGTGACCGAGCGAGGTAATCAAGAACAACATGTTTCCCAGATGCGGAAACCTGAAACTCGAGTCCATTAGGGCATCGGTCAAATTCGAATATCCATCGTTAGAAGCTTAAAATCTGTTTGAATCAATCATTGAAAGCATGCATTATTAAAGCGTAACCTGGATCGCAGTCACGTGTCCGCCGGCGGCCCCGCTCGAGACTTGACCACAACACCAGCTAGCAGCCGCTGCTGAATCGTTTGAATGACCATTCAGTGATGCCTCATGGCGCTCACCATCCTCATTGACACATTGCGAGTCTGACCCACGCAAGCTTCCCTCTTAGCTCTTCTTCTAGACCATCGCTTTAAGCGCCCGCGGCCACTACACAACGGCATACACGCAACCTTACCAGCCGAGAGTGTTCTTTCAATCGGCAACCCCCCATTCATCGCAGACGTGGTGACGCCTGTGGCGGGTCGCACGAAAATGGTACTCTCGACGCAGATTGCGCGCGTCTCGGATGGGCTTCCACTCGCTCAGTCAGTGGACGATAGTGCAGTCGACAGTGCGCTCTCCGAGTACAAGCAACAGGCAAAGTTGCTCTTCAGGCGCATCTCACCTCAAGCAGAGCCAAGATGCACAATCGAGAGCGGTCCAAAGTACACTCTCCACTACCAGATCTCGCCCGTCCCTGCCGGTAGACCCGATGCGGTCGTGTTTCTCGTCATCACTGACAGGAGCTACCCAAGAAAGCTGGCATTTTCCTATCTCGATGAGCTCGCCAAGGAATTCGAAAGGTCGTACGGAGCGCAGGTTGGCCAGAGGAATTTGAGACCTTTCGCGTTTGTGGGTTTTGGTGAGTGAACACATGCCCTAGCAGTATCTATTTTCCAATTGTACAGGGGATGGTCCCACTGAGTGAGACTCTCTGGCGTATATTTGAAATCCGGTATGCCGTGATCCGATCAGATACGTTTATGCAGAGAACAAAGCGATTGTATGCGGACACTAGGACGGCCCAATCGGCGGTAGAGGAGAAGAGCGGGAGCAATCTGACCAGATTGAACGAAGATCTGCAGGATGTGTGAGTCTGGCAAGGCGAGCGTCGGGCGTGAGCATCTGTTCTTATCCCAGACCCATTCACGACTCTTAGTGCTTCCGTTATGACCAAGAACATGGAGGATTTGCTATGGAGAGGCGAGACGCTAGATCGTGAGTACCTCTCACGCAGTCGAGCTGTAAGCGACAGCCACCAGGTCCGCTGACTCTTGTTGGCACACTCGGACAGAGATGTCAACTATGTCTTCATCATTGCGGGATGAATCCCTCAAGTATCGCAAAGCAGCCAAGCAGATCCGTATCGACGCCCTCATCCGTCAATATGCTCCGTAAGTGTGCCAATAGCCAATGATGGCCAATGCCTTGGTTTTGCCAACTGAGCGCAAACCACCCAATGTGCTCACACTGAGAACTGCAATCTGCTCTACCGTACGCATCGTCATTCGCTCAGAATCGGAGCAGTCGCGTTCTTGATACTGTTCGTGCTGTGGATCAAATTCTTTTGATTGTGCAATCAGCACATTCAATTCTCGAATCGAATGCGTTTAAGTGTGCAAAGAGAAGGGTAGGCTGTAGTAGTAGCGCCGGCGTGTATGTCGCGCTACTGCTACTTCAGATTGGGTTACGGGTCAACGATGCGTACGCAATGATGGGTGACTATGTGAACAAGGCGAGAAGTCTGGGTCTGGTGCCGGAGGCGAGGAAGGGATCAAGGTGGGTCAGAGCAAAAGGGACACAAAGAGACTGGAAAGATTTGGGCAAACCAGAGTCGGGGCGGAGTCTTGGAGAGAAAGTGGCTCAGACACTCGCCGCGCACAGTCATGCGGCGACGCTTTGCTGGCCAGGCTGGTGACTGTCCACGGCTTTCTGAGAGGCCATCAGGCTTTGATGATCGGCGCACCACCGTTCCAGGTCGATCTTGAGGGCTCGAATGGAGAGCGGCTTGGTGCGCCATTCGTCGCAGCCGCATTCCAAGCCCCGCGCGCGATCTGCCGGAGATGACAGGGCAGTGATGGCGACGATGCGAGGGCGGGGTTGCAGGTCGTGGGCTCTCATATGGAGCGCCGCCTCAAAGCCATCCATGCGCGGCATTGACATGTCAAGGAGCACCAGCTGAGGCTCGAATGCAACGAAGCGCTCCACAGCTTCGACGCCGTCATGGGCTTCCTCGTAGGGTAATCCGAGTCGTTTGACGATGGTCGTCAAGAGTTTCATGTTGACGCTATTGTCCTCAACGAGCAGCACGCGGTATGCTGCGGGTCTGCTCATATCGACCGAAGGGTTCGAGGAGGGACGAGCGAAGGTATCGACAGGAGCAGATTCCAAGAAAGTCACAGAGCCTGGAGAGGACGAGATCGCTTTCGAGGATACCGCCCGTTTAGCGACCTCTTGGCTAGTAGATGTAGAAGGACCGCCGCTCTTCACAGCGCTTTCGGGCGCTGAGGATTGTGCAGCCACCTCGGTCGCACCCGAGAGGGGGCTTGAAGTGACCGCCGCGCCCTCGACGGCGCCCTCGACGGAGGGCGGGACAGCATTGGTCCTCTGGGAAAGCTCTGCGTGCTCTTGCAGAGGCAGGTGCGGTTGGGGTGCACGAATGATAGTGGGAGACTTGTCTCTCAAAAAGATTTCCAGTCGGTCGAGCAGCGTGCCACAGAGAGGAGCTCGCATGACGGCCACCGGGACCTGAAGAGCTTTGAGGTGCTCGGTGAAATTGGTCGGCGCCGTAGGACTGGAGGCAAGCACCGCGACGCGCGGCTTCTGCTGTCTAGCCGTACCGGCGTGGAGCGCACAGAACGCTTGAGAGGCACCTTCTGACAAAATCCACAATCCAGCTTCTTCCATGTGCGAAACCAGCTGTATTCCGCCGGTTTGCAGTCGACGCAGAATGAAGCTCTGTGCGCGCTCTAAGGCATGGCCAGAGAAGCCGCCGAACCAGACTTTGGAAACACAGTAAGGCAAGGCGGCTGTAGAGGCGACTTCCGTTGTTGGAACGGGAATCAGCGGCAAGGTGGCGGTCACGATTGTGCCAACCCCGAGTTTGCTCTTGACGTCGATATAACCGCCAATTTGAGAAGTCAAGGCGGAAGAAATCGTGAAACCGAGGCCAATGCCTCGCGAGAACCCATCGCGTTTAGAGAAAGGTCGCACCAGATCGTGAGCACAGAACGAGTTCGTCATACCCACGCCGGTATCTTCGATGGCGAAGTCGACCATGACCTCTCCCTCGCTGCTAGCCGGTCTTGCGCTGTCGACAAGTGCGTCAACTTTTCGGATCGTTTCGTTTTGCAGCCTGCGTTTGGGAGCATCACGTCGAGGTGTGATCGTCACATCGACTAGACCTCCTTCGGTCCGGTTGAAGCGCACCGCGTTGTTGACAATCTTTCGGATGACCTTCAGCGTGCGTGCGCGGTCGATGCGCCATCGCTTGCCGAGTGACTCTGCAATATCGATGATGACGATGGGCGGGCCCTTAGCGGGACTTGTCTGGTCCATCTGAGTGTCCTGTCGATTGTTCATCTCCACCATCTGGAGCTCGCTCTCCACAGCTTCCTCCACTTCACTGCGTAAACAAACCTCTTCTGTACGAGTATCCAGGGCTGGTTTTGCGCTTACCTCATCGGCTTGTGCGGAGCGATTTCGAGTGCTCGTGTTTGTCTTCACGCCTGACACCTCTCCCAAATCGAGGACATCGTCGAGGATGGATGACAAATTGGTCCCCGCCAAGCGAATAGCTTGCAGCAGGTCAGAGAGCATCTGATGATCCAAGTCTTGCACTGTGCCCTCGTCTCCCGCGTTTGCTGCCACGCCCCGCAAAAAGTCTGTGATGCCCAAAATCGCATGCAAAGGCGTCCTCAGCTCGTGCTGCACTCTTCTGACAAATTGCAACTCTTGCTTGGAAGTCATGCGAGCGCTGTCACGCAGAACGCAAGCGTACAAGAGAGCAATGCAGGCGCGGCCGAAGCCCCGATCGCCAGCGTCGAAGAGTCGCAGCTCGTCGAAGCAAGCGAGGATAAGGTAGGTGGGTTGCCGATCGTGATCAAAAACCAGCATTGTCAGGGCGGTGGCTGGTTGTCGTCCCGAAGAAGCCCACAAGGGCTCAAGCGCATCCGAGTAGAGGGCGTCCTGATTGGGGTAAACGATATCGTCGTGCAGCGGCACGACGCCGAAGTGCATGTCGATGTCAAGATCCGAGCGCTCTCTGCGGCTAGCCATGTATTGACACAGCGCATTTTGAGCTTCATGTGACTCAATGTCTAGCTCGTGCACACGTTCGGGCCGGCCAGCCAGTGCCAGGAATTGAAAGGTGCTATCTGGGGCCACAGAGCAAGTGAATTCTAGCTCGCTGGTCTGGCTACTTGCATCGACGCTTGTATGGCCAGAGTATTCTCCTGACGACGCGTCACTGCCTTGACTGGCATGCGAGATCCGATGGGCGGTCGCTGCGGACCACGACTGCCTGTGACTCGTCGAGCTGCTGCTAGATGGCACGAAGCCCGAACCAAGACCGCTGCCGCTCGCAGAAGAAGAATGAGTTGCCTGGTGTCGCAGTGTTGGACGACGAGTTGAGAAGCCGGTGGAAAACGTTGGCGAGAGGGCAGAGAGGGGCGGAGTACCCGCCACAGCGTTGATGTCAGCTGCTACAGAGGAAGAGCTTACGTCGGGGAAGAAGGAGTGCGCGTGCACGTCCTGCGACGAAGGTGTAAGAGGTGTGATCGGAGGGCCGCTGGAGCCTGACGAATGCAGCCAGGGCGTTTGTGGGTAGGTAGCGCTGCTGGCAGAGTGGGGAGAGTCTGTGACAGGACGACCAGAAATTTGGCTCTCCCCATGAGTTGAGGATCTTCGATGTGAGGTGATGCGAGCAGGCGTGACATCAATAGCGTACACTGCGCTCGCTTCAAAAGTGGATCGGACCAAATTCGCCACCTTCTGCAACCTGCGCGGTCGAACGTGGCCAGACCTGTTGGCAGCTGATGAAGATGTGAAGTGCTGATGTCCAAGCATTTCCTGGTCTTCCTGCATGTCATCACGGTCCATGTCGTCCACATCGTCGGCTGTGTCGCGCGCAAGCTGTGCGATTGCGATTTGATTTTTCTTCATTCTTTGGACTTGAGAATGTTTTGCCTCGTGCTCCAAAGCTTCGCTGACCATATCTGCGATGTCTTGCAATAGACGTGCGTCGTCCTCACTGAAGTCCGAGCGTGGCTCAGTTCCCAAAATAGTGAGCCGACCTAGCTCTACCTTGCTCAAACCGCCACAGACTTGCTGACTGGCAGGTCCATCCGCATCAGGCGTTGACAAAACCAAAGGAGCTGAAGCGTAGAATCTGACCCGCTGGCCCCGGGAATCCCTCGGTTGCAGGCCAGCTGTACGCCAATCCTCGTCAAGGTCCGGAATGCAGACGACCGCACGTGGACTCAGCATGGCATGAGCGCAAAGCGCCTGACTTGCCTGAATCACGCTATCCGCGAGCCATCCTGCTTGACCAAGGAAAAGGATCTTTGGCTCGGTCGTCTGAGCGCAAGCCACTGTGACTGTTGCGGCCGCTGCTCTAAACACCGCCTTGGCGTGTCTTGCATAGCGATCAGCTGCGTGCCGCTTCATATTGCGCCTGGGCAGTGAGCAGCTGTGCCAGATGCTATGTAAGTCTTCGAAGATGTTAGCCATGGGGGTGTTGTTGAAATCGACAAGTGTTGCCTCGACATTCAACCACTCACCCAGCATATTCGCGCGCCAGACGCTGCGCAGATGGGACGGAGGGAGGGGCCAGATATCCATGGCGACGGTAGAATTCTTCGAGGCGACAGTAGCGTGGATGAGTGCGCTGCTGATCACACTGCGACTACGCACCGTCTACTCACCGCGAGGCTCCATTAGGTGTCCCTCTTGATCATACACGTATTTTTGTGCTGGCTCTATTGGCAACGCAGCCTCAGGACCTTTTCCTGAGGTAGCAGCAACGTTGGCCCAGTCCGCCCATCGACCTGCTCTGTAAGCCGCAAAGAATCGTTCCCACTCCTCCTCGTCTTCGAAGTCTGGCTTCTTTGGAGCTGTGGACCAGAAGGGTAATTTTTGGTCCCTTGGAGAGGACGGAGAGCTATCGGAGGCTGTATTTTCCTGCTCAGACTGCCGTGGGGGAGACAATGGGGCTTTGATGGAAGCTTGATCCGTAGGCGAGCTTTGGTCCGATGAGGCACCGAGCTCACTTGTAGATGAGCTCGAACCGGTCGGGGTAGCTCCCTCAGAAGGCCGCGATGTCAGGCCAGGATTTGCGATTGTGTCGTCAGCCATGTCAGCAGAGGTGGGTGTGGGTCCGAAGACAGGACGATTATGTATGCGTAGTACGCGACGACTGTGTGCTGAGCGGCTGGGGCGACTGTTGGGTGGACACTATCACTTGAAACGCTGGTAAGTGATCGCAAGCGATGAACCAAGGCAGCGAAGTGCGCGGACAAGCGAGGCGGGCCGAAGCCCTGACAGAAGGGAAAAGGACGAGAGGGGAGAGAGGGCAAGAAAAGGGCGATTACGGCCATAAAGGTACGAAGCAGACGCGTGTGCAAGTATACCACAGACACCGCGACTGCTGATTGGAGGGTGCGGGTCGCGCAGCAAGCTTCATGGGATGGCGCTACGCTCGGCGAGGCAGGGTTCAGCCACGGTGCGATCACGCGTCGAGCAGAATATCGGCACTGGGTGAGAGTTGCAGCACTGATGAGCTTACTCACGCAACGAAGGAGCAGGTTGCTCGGCGGGCATGCCCGGGCACTTGCAGATTTCGCATGAGCTTGCTGGGTGTATGCTGCAGCACTTGAGGCTCTAATTTTACAGCAACAACTACGACGACGCAGATAGCAGCTCTGCAGAACTTTTGGTTGCCGATGGAGCGGCAGGAAAGCAGCGAGCAGGCTGCTACCAGCGCAAGCAGCAGCTGCAGTGCAGCAGGGTCTTATTCTGCAGGGACACTTCCATTCAGTCGGCGGCCGGCCCTGTGCGAGGCTTACATACGGACTCATCCTGACGAGTACGCGGTCAGACTACTGCACTCTGACTGTGTGACTCTTGCAGCCATGCAGTAGTACTGTACAGTAGTAGCTTGGGACTAAGAAGGTGCGGCAATTCTGAACCCCGATTCGTAATGGCCATCATAGCAATTTGAAAGGAGCTGTGCCTGAAGACCGCTCGTCGCTGCGTAGCCTTTCCCGAATCGTCTCGTACCCGGGCCTCGCGGCCAGGGGTCGAGGGAGTAAGCTGGCAGACTTTCTTCCTTTCTATTCGTCAGAAGCGCCACCAGAACCCACGATCATACTCATGACTGACTGCACCGAACCGTACAGAGTGTGTGCTCGTCCCAGCCACAGCGCGGGCCTTGAGTCGTGAATCTGGGCACGTACATGTACCGCACTCACAGACTGTTCGCTGCTTCTCTTGCGCTGTACATCCGCCACTTGCGAGGGTTGCTGACTGGGATGGGGCCAGGATTCCGCCTGGCTTTGCTGCGTCTGAGCAACAACGATGCAGCGTGCGGCCCTACATGCGTGCGCTCTAAAACTGGCCGGGATTAAAGCTCACTTGCATGACGGGGCATGCAGCGATGGCCCACCGAGACGGAAAGCAAAGATAGCCCTGTCCAGAATCTGCAAATTATCTGGCGCAAGGAAAAGAGGTCACACAGCGTGTGGATGATTGGGGCCAGAGAAGGAGCAGCATATGGTCTGTGAGGGTGCCCTTGGCCGTTGGTTTCGGAATGAGAGCCCGTGTGTACGCGGACCGAAACCTCCGCGCTGCTGGCTCTCGCAGCGACGTGAACTCACCTCGACAGTACTGAATTCCTAATCCGTGCATACAGCGCACACATTAGCGCTGACTCGCGGCGGATGTAGCGCGCAAGCGGGCAGCGTGAGTATCGAGCAGGACCGCTGCGATGTGGAAATCAGGCGACTGTACGACACGCCGTAGATGCTGGATGAATGCTGAGCTGCTCAGCCTGATACAGAGCTCGAGTGCCCATCCAGCTTCATGCATGGAACGTCAGCCACACGCCTGACGAATCCGTGTTGCGGCGGCCCTACCGACTTTGGTCGTGAGTTATATTCGAGATTCGAATTGGGACCCCAGCTTCATGCATGGAACGTCAGCCACACGCCTGACGAATCCGTGTTGCGGCGGCCCTACCGACTTTGGTCGTGAGTCGAAGGAGCGGCAGGTCTCTTTGTGTGCGTCGTGGTCGGAGGGGCATGCCCAGGAAGATGTGCATGGGGACTCAACATCCTCGCCCTGCTCTAGCGCTTTCTTGAGACGTCGGGGTAGAGGACGACCAGCGCCTGCACCGAACCATCAAGGCTCAGTCAAGCATGCATACCGCTTCGCGTTCTTCTGCAAGGAGCTCGGCAGTGGTGCACGATGGCGTACCTGTCAAGTTTCACGGAGCCTTCGACACTCAAGACTAATGAGTCTTGATCGTGAGCAAAGGTCAATCCTCCGTAGAATACACAGTACGCTTCTACTCACGCTCCTGACAGCGTCAAACAAGCCTTGAAGGGCCCGCTTCCATGACAAGCACGCGCAGCCTTGGATCGTCGTTCTCTCCTTTTTATGCATCCGATGGTATTCAAACTCCTTCGGCTTGGCGCCGCAACAGCGCAATGTCTCCGCAGTTCGTTGCACCGGGCCCGGACAGCTTGTAGACATATGATCACGCCTGAACACACTCGATGTTGGCGGTTGTAATCAAGACTGGAGAGGAGACTCAAAAGACTATCTACATGAAAGGATGTGTTCATGCTGTGCAGACGGATGCGTACGAAGCACGTGACACCTATACGCCGTGCGCCTCGGCTTTGATCTGGGCCTCGAGCGACAAAATTGCTAGACATGGTGGTCCTCCCCACAGAGAGACTTCACCAAGGTCCGAGGAGAGAGAAGGGCAAGGGAGAAAGGTGGCCCTGCGACACGTGCCAGCGACGGCATCGCATTGACGCGACCACTTACCCAATTACGGTGCGTCTCACCGCAATCCGTCTTGTGGACATCCCCACGCGAGACCACACACACCCGCAACGTATTCGCTAGCTTGGCCGCACTCCCACCGCATTCTTTGTGCCTCAATCGCAAATTTAGCCGCCTGAGTCTGAACACTAAAGCCATCGACACGCAGAAGTAGCCCTCAACACGAGAAGTCGATTGATGTATTGACGAGAAAAGCAAAATGCAGCAATTGTCCGCGTCCTCGAAGAGTTGGGGCTGATGAGCGGAAGGTAGAGCAAGTCCAGAAGCCGCAGCGCGAGATGAGTGTGATATGTTGCAGGGAGTCTTTAACATTGTCCGAGAAGGCGATTCGGCGCAAAAGGTCGGTTGTAGCCTCCGCGAGCAGCAGTCGCGGTCCAAGTGGTCAAGTTGGGGTTGGTGTACACATCGATGTGCCTGTCGATGTAATCCTTCGTGGGCATATTCTCGGGTGAGCATCCCACATTTTCGCTTCCTTCGTCTTGCCAGACTCTGACGTAATCGATCAGGTACTTTGCAGGGAAGGTAAGTCTGTCAAAGTCGACGGGAGAGAAGCCTTCGGACATGCCCAGGTTCATGATGATGTACATGGGCTCGACTGGAATGGGCCGGGCGGCGATTTCGGTTTCGGGGTTGGCGCCGAGAGCGCGGGCGCGCAGCGTCCACATCGGTCTGCCACCGTGAGCAGTCCAGGTGATGAAGCCGCCATCGCTCTCGTATCCAGGTCGGTACTCGAAGCCATACTGATCGTATTCTCCACCCGTGTCCTCGTAGTTGTTGTCTGGAGTGGTGATGAGACTGCTAGCGCATTGCTGCCACACGCCACCCTTGTAGTTGTTCTGTCCATTGGAGAATTGCGAGTGATACTCGACAGCGCCACCGTCGAGCGTGATGTTCATGCCGGCATCGAACGGTGCCAGCTGCAAGCTCATGCTGACGTCGCCAGAAACGCCTGGGCGCTGACCAGCAGCGGCCTCAATTGCGTCGATCTCTGGAGCTGCTCGACCCACGTAGGTGCCATCTGGGTGCTTAGGACCTGGATGGTCTTCGAAGTCTGGACATGTGCATCTGGAAAGTCGTTGACCAGGCAAGTAACTGAGCGTACCACCGTACTCTTCAGGGTATGTGCCTGTGGTCGCAGCTGCGATGGGACCACCTTCGGGGTACGTCTGATTCGCGAGAGTGCCGACGTCGCATCTGGATGCATCAGGGTGAGAGACGTGTAAGCCACACCATATCGGGCGTCGAGGACAATGGTCGAGCGACCAGCCACTTTGCCCAGGCATACGTCCGACAACGGAGGCACGCTGCTGAAAGACTGCCCTACCGCTACGTAGCTACCCTGCGCGTCGTCGGGCACACTCACGCGTCATAAGTGTAGGGCCAGAGACTGAAATTCCAAGGCAAGAAATGTATTAGCATGAGCCAAGCTTCGCTGAAGAATACTGGCGAGATCAAGCGACGTACCCTGCCAATGCGGAGAAGTGCTCATGTGTCAGCACGAGCGCAGCATCGTAGACCGCTGGAGTAACTCACCTTCTGTGCTCGCACCGTGACCAGCGCGTCCAAGATTGCCTATGTGAGTAAGAGTGTGGTGGGTGAAGGGGTCAGAGCACGTCAGAGTAAGATTCAGGTCGCATCGGATGGCGCAGCAAGCGAGCCCCGCGCCCACAGCCTTCTCGTCAGCTCTCCCACACTGCACTCTGTAGACACGCACCCATCGTCCACGCAGCGGGCCAAAGACCTGCACAATGAGGGGTGAGGATATATCACATCAGTCCGAGGGCGTCGTTTGCGCAGAGCACGTGTGCGAGATTGTCAAACCCACCAGGAATGTCGTGAGCGCCGGGAAGTCTGACGCGGAATTCGATGTGACCTCCAGTGAAGCAGAATTTGTTCCATGACTGCACCATGCCGCTTCGGAAGTTCATATTTCTGTGGGCATGCTCGATCATGGTGATGACCATGTTACCTCCCTCGGTAGTGACAGCGGAAGGATCGTACCTACAAGGGTAATGTTGTGGTCAGTCAATAAGAGATGACGGTCGCGCGCACCACTGGTGGACTCACCATTCGTAGTCGCCTGTTCCCCAGTAATGAAGGTCCACTGCTTCCCAAAAGGGATCGTCACCCGGATAAAAAGATCGACCGTCGACATTGAATTCGTCGCTAAAGACAAGATTCATGTTTCGTTGACCGTCGATGCTTCTTCGGCGATATGCCGACCGTGGCGTGTCAGGGTCGATGAGGCCGCGAAAGTTTTCGGGAATCTGCCCGCTGCTGTTGGTTCCTCCCATACCGAAACCACCCTTGTTGCTTTCTTGCTCTTGGAGAATATGGTACATGAGGGGGTATCCACCGAATAGCATGAGCAGACCAGCAGCGAGAAGCGCGACCGTTCCGATGTTGACTAGCCCACGAAGGGTAAAGATGGAACCACGACTGTTTGGCGATTTGCCAATCTTTGGATCGTGGAGATAATCATCATCTTCGATGGTACCAGGCCTGCCCCACGAGTCGGGCAGGGAAGCAAATGCTACTGGAGCAGCGTAAGAATACTTTTCGGAAGCGCTACTTAGGCGCTTGTCGAAGGAATCGTTCGATCCTAACGAACTAACGCCTGAAGCATTGGCATCTCGCTGTGTCCGAGCAGCGGCAGCGATCGCTGTCGCTCCAGATTGTCCCACAGCCGTGAATCCACCTGGTGCATACCGACGACCCGAGTTGAGCGATGAGGAGGAGCTTCCATAGTTACTGGGTTGAGCTAGTGGACGAGTGCTAGAAGCCGGTGTGTGACCGGACGAGTGGGACGAAGAGGGAGCGGATCCCGTCGGGCTGGGCCGACGAGGGGAAGACGAATGCATCAAAGGAGTTTGGGCGGAGGGAGAAGAGGGTTGTCGATTGAATGCTGCGTTCGGTCTACCGTACGATTCTGCGTTGCGGTCAGAACTGAGATTGGCACCGGGCACCAATGGAGAGTAGTGAGGGTTGATGGTTGGCATCGTGTTCGTGCGCAACGTGTAAACGTGAGTGCGTCGCGGTGACAAAGTCTAACAGGTTGGGGGTGTGTATAGGATGCCGCCGGGGTGGACGAGCATTTATGGCATTTCGACATGGCCCTCACCATGCCCGTCGTCACGTCAGGCAGAGGACCCTGTCGACTTCGTTCCGAAATAGCACCACATTTGCGCATTTTTTGGGACGGCGAGCGTGGCTTGGCGATGCACGATCGCCGCAGACTCCCGTCGGACGTGGGCAAGAGACACCGAGTCAGACGGGTCCGTGGGGGCAAGTAGTCGCACCGTGATTCCAGCATCAAACAGACGACTCTGCAGACGGAAGTAGTCGCACTGTAACTTCAGCATCTTCATCTTTGCTCGACATGTCTCACGCTTGGTCGTGCGACTGTTCAAGCGCCCAGTGCTGGAGAGCGTTTGCCAATCTTGAACCGTGCCGCGCTTTGGGTGACACGAACGGAACGTTTGTCGGGCACTGTATGCGCTGATTTGCGTCGCTCGTGGATGCCAAGGGCCAAGCAAAAGAGTGTGCATCGTGCTAGAGATGCCTGCGCAGAGCGTTGTGCACGCGCGGTGCAACACTCGTCCTCCTTGTCTTGTTCATAGTGAGATCCCATCCAGGACGTGCCAAGAAAATCTCAGAAGCGCCACCTGAGCGAAATGCAACCATCTTGCTGCTTTTCCGCTCCGCTTCACGCTCACCTCGAGCGTCGAGAGCCTCGTTCTTGGCGTTGAGGAGGTGAGAGGAAGGTGACATGCAGTGCGGCGCTGCTGGCCTGCTGACGAAGAGTCGAGTGCCCCTGTCCTGCAGCTTGCAGGGCTTGGCTTTTCGTGCAGCTGGGTCAATTCTTGGCGCAAGTCACGTGACTGACCCAAGTCTTCAGGCCGTTTCGCCGCCGCATCTGCCTGAGTAATCACGAATGAGCGCGGTGATCTTGAATCGATTTGAACTCACACAGCGGCTCTCGACTTATCACTGTGATTTCAATATCAATCTCAAGGTCACACTTTCCATATATCGACCCAGCCGTCCTCCATTTGCAGAAAGCCAATGCTTTGGGGCCTCATCGCGCAATTCAGTCCCGATGCCTACAATCAGAATATTGAGGTGTAGCGCCTACGGCTACGCAATCGCCGGCGGGCCGGCACTTTGGCAGATCTTGCGGAAGGACTCCCGCATCGACAGCTGACAGCCGGTCGAAGTTGTAAAGCAAGAACAAAACACACAGCGCTTCTTCACAATGAATGATTACCCCTCGAAACTGTCGTCAGAGAGCTTCCTATAGTGTACAAAGGTATTGACTCATTCGACAAGCAAACGAATGCAATCGAAATCCCGCATAACCCCTCACCTACGTCCAGCCGGCACAAAGTCGGTCTTCTTGGGAAGCTTGCTAGTCTGCACCCTCGCTGCGCCGCCCAGAAACGTGCCAACGAGGGCTAAGACGATGACGGCTCTCTCCTTGCCGCTCGTGGCACCTTGCATCCAAGTCGTCTCGAGGATGGCGAGCAGGAAGGTGAGGAGGAACAGCGGGAGGAGGATGTATCCAGACAATCTGTGGTGGCGAGTCGGAGCGCGGTAATGCGAGGAACGAGCATGGTCAGATATCTGTGAAGAAGGTGTGCGCTGCTCCGAGCGCATCTACGCACCTGTGCCACTTCCACAGCCCTTTGGCTTTATTTGGTCCTCCAAGAAGCGTGCCATTTCCCCATACAGTAGCCGCACCAACAGCAGCCTGCACCCAAGCGATAATGACAGCGGCAAAACCGAGGGTGCCATGCCAGCTGATGAAATGCTGTGTGCCGGGTTTGGAATGAAGGTACCACATGATGATGGCGCCAGCTGTAAAGAGCGGCAGCACGATTCCAAGATGGATGAGCTGGTGCAGCAGAAGGGCCGAAGCTTTGGATTTGGGTCTGCTCGTCGTCGTTGGCTGAAGGACGAGGATGGATTGACTGATGAAGACGAGACCCAGCGACTGTGGAGCGCCACGCCACGTGCCCGTCAGCGCAAGACACTCCGCACGAGACGTCGACAGTGGCACACACCTGCAACAACGGATGATAGCCAAACAGCGGTAAATTATTCCAGGGCATTTTGCTGAACACCAAAGACCAGACGAGCGCCACAAAGGCCACCGCAAATATCTGCGACAAGGTGATTGTTTGGTGCGGCATGAGCTCACAAGGCAATGAAACCTTCACACGCACACTTTCTTTTGCTCACCTGAACAACCCAAGCAGATCCCGACATATTGTTGCTCCTAAACACTCGCCAAGGTGTAGAGTCTCTATCCGTCTCTCTCAACACTCTTCTCTCCTCCTCCTCTGCCTCCGTCTCTCCTGACAAATGTTCTCCGCCTCGCGCGTAATGTCGTTGATGTTGAAGACCTTCCTCTTCTCCGCCGGGTGCGAGCAAAGGCTGCGTCTGCTCGGCCGCAGCGTGAGATGCTGCCGAGGCGGACATGAATGCTTCGCCTCTGTTCGTCTTTGCTCGCCCAATCACTTCACGAACCAGTGAACGTGCCTATATGGTTTGACGGAACTCGCGAGCGAGAGAGGTTGGTCGGTGTATGCGGCGCGCTTCCGTAGAAAGACCCGATCGGTAGAATCTGACTGAGCAGACGAGCACAATCGTGGCGAATGAAATGAAGAGTCGACGTTGCAGTCGAAGGGTCGCAGTAGAGCTGAAGCTTGGTGTGATTCCCAGAATCATGAGATCGTCGACAATTTAGAATCAGAATCGTGAATCGTGAATGTGAATGTGGAATTATCCAGCGAGTCGAGTGTGAGTGACGACAGCACCACGTACCGTTCAGGGTTCAGCCATATGTATCTATGGCCGCAAGCTGCACCCATGCTGGCTGTGCGAACCGAATCGGACCGCACATGCAACTTAGCGCCGAACGTGCTGCTGCCAGCCTGGCCCTGCTGCTGCATGGTAAGCGTGCTGCGCGCGTGCCTGATGAGTAACGCGCCAGCTCTGCTTGGCTGAGCAGTCAGAATTGTGAGCTGATTGCGTCATCAGCCAAGGCAACCGTGAGGTTAGAAGCGCACAGAAACAGACCCGTCCGCATGGTCCACTCGACATCGGGCCATCTTTGTCTCTCGAGAGCGCGGCGGTGCGGGAGACCCAACAGGCAAGCCTTCGGTCTGCACACGCATCAAAAGCTTTGTCAGCTTTTGGATGCCAGCTAGATTATTCTGTCATAATTGCGACGCAACAGGCCTGGGCTGAGGTGTTAAATATGGACATGAGGAAAGGCGGCAAGTATAGAGCGGATGTGTGCTGCTAATAGCGATCGGTACATTGGAAAAGAGGGTAAGGATGCTGCTTGAAGCGAGCTGTAGGTAGCTTAAGACTAAACCCTAACATAGCCCGGATGGCGTGACAGGCCACAGGTGCATCGTCTACGAATGAATGTCATCCGGATGAGGAGGGCCCGTCCGGCGCTGTAATTTGAATGCGCCATCACCTTGATGATATGCAGGAATTCGCAGCAAGGTGAGGTAAGGACCAACCAGCGGAGGCAACTTGCACAAGAAGCAAGTCGCTTTTGCAGCGACGTTATGACGACGCTTTGATGCTCATGGCTAAGTTGGGCCACGGAAAGTCGTGGCGACGACGAGGCGCGGATACTCGGAATAGGTGGCTGGGCCCTGGTTCATTTTGCGGGTCGTCGGCCGGTCGAGTCGAATCGAAGCGAAGCGAAGCGAGAAGGTAACCTAAATGGAGGGGTCGGATCGAATCGGGTGCCAAGGAAGGACGTTGGGGAAGCGGTCCCTTGACGAAGCTGCGCGCTCCAGCGCCCGCGCATAGATGCTCGGCGGCCGCAGGGATGGACTCCACAAAGTCATGGCCATGTGTTGCCACAGCAAGACCTCAAGGCTCGAAGGCCTGTGCAAGACTGGCTAGTCCCAATCTGTGCGCCTACAACTGATTGAGCATCGCGAGCAAAATGCCAGGTGCCAAAGGAGCCTCTGCACGAGAGGTGATTTGAGAAATGGCGCCATGGTCGTGCTGATTGGGGCCCGTGGTCAAGTGCGGCGGAGCAACTCTGGCAAAGCTAGCGAGCCCATCAGACCAATCCGAATGCGATCTAGTCAGATTTACATCCAGACTTGGTCGCGCAGCGTGTGCCAACGGATGCGCAACTTTCGTGCTCGTCAACGCACCCCGCGAAGATGCGTTGCGCGGGCGAATCGGCGAGCAATCATCATCAAAGACGTCATCCAAGTCGTGGGAAGTAGTGGTTGGGCTGATTTGCGAAGAAGATCGGAAATCGAGAGCAGCTGCTGGAGCAGAGCGGCAGTGCTGATGAGCAGCTTGCAGAGCAGCTGTGGGGCGCTGCATACGCCCAGCTTCGGGTCGTGAGTCTATGCCTAATTTTGTCGTGAACCAGCCGTCCGAAGAAGCCGATGGCCCGTCCCGATGCGTCCTGTCGTCTGAGATATCGTCGGCTGGATGTGTTACGTCCATCATCCCAGGCTCCTCCACTGGCGCCTCGTGCAGTTCACCGAGGGCACCAAGACAATCCTCGATCGCAACCAGGAAGCGTCTCGAAGATTCAAGGGTACTTGAACCACCCGAAGGCGACAGCAGAACTTGGTCCTGGCCTGCAGGACTGCCAGCCGACATCCGTCCGCGCGACATACGACGAGCTCCAAGAAAGGGCAGCACGTTGAGCTTCTGTTCTTCCCTGGCGCGTATCCGCCGCAGGTACGCCACCCACAACGTGTGGGGCACCGCTACTTCATAGCCGCATTTTGACAGATAGACGCTCTCCATGCGGTTCAACTCAGCGAGCGGGATCCCAGTAACATCGCACCAGGTCTTGTTCAGGAAGGTGTTGTCCTCGATGACTTCTGTAGTGGGAGCCGAAACGTGGTCAGCGGCCGCAGATACACGTGCTTGCATTTTCACTCACTGTTGGACAACATCAACCCCAAGGTGAACAGCTTGAAGGGCGCAGCGGAAGGTGGGTTGGCAAAAATTTCGCGACCTTCATCGCACAGCAAAGCGTCGCTCGTCCTGAACAGATACGGGACGCGCACCGCGTAGAGGATGGCGAGCAGGAAAGCGGTTGGACTGAGGAGCGTCTGCGCCAAGACTTGCTGGCAGAAGCGTCGAAATGCTGGACTCACGTCAGCGCCAGGCATAGCTCCGGCATGCCCGGCGTGACGAGAGCTGTATGTGCTGGAGCTGCGACGAGTGCGCGTGGCTGTCATGGGCACAGCAGTGGGTGAGCCCTCCCTAGTCCCGGTCCTGGTGGATACATTGGCGACAATGACCGAGGAAAGCTTATCGTCGTTGACACTCCACCTCCAATACGGGGAAACCAACCCTAGAACCGCAAGGATTGCTTGCTTCGATCTATCTCCTTGTTGCCGCATGGAAGGCGTAGCAGTCGAGCCTGTCTTCGTATTTGTGGCGCCGGCATTCAGCGATTCTTCGGAGGGTGGTGGAGCAGCTCTTTCATCTGCCCCAACAGACATGTCCATTCGACTTTTGGGCGAAGATCGAATGCCAAGGTCGGACTCGTCGATGGACGGCGGCGTGCCTGGCTCGCTGGTGCTGGAATTGCTTCCTGTCGAGCTGTCACCACTCTCGCGGTGATGAACGCCAGGCTTCTGATTTGCAGCAAGTGCAGCACTAGCAGCACCAGCGCCTTCCACAGCCAAACGATGGAGCAAGCTGACTGGCGCTGTATTGAGCTCCCCTGCTAGTCCAGTGTTCCAACTGCGGTGTTGAGGCGATTTGCTTAACTCATGCGTCGCGACGGCCTTTAGCGCTGGCCCGCTGGTAGCCTCCGCTTTGGTCCAAGATGCGAAGGATGAAAAATTTGGCGACATCTGCGGCGTTGCAAGCAGAGGACTGCTCTGCGCGGAGCTTGTTGCGCGCCCTCGCTGTTGCGGCGACTCATATTGGACAGAGATCAATGCAGGATCGAAGAGTGCTGCACTCGCTCCCCAAATGATCTCGGCGCCCATGGCAGACAGTGGGCAAGCTGACTTATCCAGCGTGGCGGGAGAGGGCGGAGCGGGGCCTTCTGCGGGCGGAGCAATTCGCTCCTGTTCGGCTGAAGGAGGTGGCGCAGGCACGTTCATGACTTGCTGGTCACTACCTCGCCTTGGGTCTGTGGGAGCCGCGGCGTTCCAGTCATGGGGCCTGGGGGGAAAGTGAGCTTGACTCGTATGCTCAGGCTGCACCTGCCAATTTGGCGGAGCAGGTCGATTCCATGTGGATGGGCCCATGGCGCTGAGCTGCTCCATGGGCATTGTACCTTGATGCGACGATGGCTGAGGCTGGCAGGCTGTGCCGAACCCATCAGCGTCAGGGTGCGCATATGAATGCGGTCCTGGAATCTGCGCATCTGCTGATGGCCATTGCGATTGGTAAGCTGGAGCATGTTGTGACACAGAATATGTCGAGGTAGTGTGGCCCATAGCCGCAGGTTGCAGGGCTGTATGAGATTGGGCGTGTCCCGCAGGATACGCATTGCCATCCGCCGAGTAGTGATAAGGCAGATGCTGAGGCTGCGTCAGGCTATTAAGGTGGACGTCAACGGATGGATGATGAGCGCTCTGTGGTGCGATCCGAGATTGTGTCGGATAGGGCTGGTGACCCGAGGGTATCTGGTGTTGGTATTGTGAGAGCACATGAGAGTAAGCGGGATTGGCTATGTTGTGGGGCGCTTGCGACCAGGCCTCAGAAAGCGGGAGATGGGACGACTGCTGCTGGGGCAGCTGGGCGTCAGCATCCTGTTGCAGCTTTCGCAGCTGTTCGTGAAGTAGAGATTGATGCTGGTACTGAGCGCCTTGATTCTGGTAGTACCCTGCCGTACTGGGATGGGTCGTTGGGTGCATTTGATTCCACGAATCGGCAGCCCACGGCGTCCGACGCTGTTGGGGCAAGTATGCACTGTTCGAAGGATGATTCTGCCAGGCAGCGCCCCACATGTTGCGCGCACCTCCTCGTGGAGCAGCTGCGGTCAGCCTCGGTGCTTGAGGAGGGGGCCAGTAGCCAGTCTGGTTGCCAAAAGAATCCATCAGGACCACACCACCATCTTGCATTTGTGCTGC
This sequence comes from Ceraceosorus guamensis, assembly GCF_003144195.1. Taxonomy (NCBI): domain Eukaryota; kingdom Fungi; phylum Basidiomycota; class Exobasidiomycetes; order Ceraceosorales; family Ceraceosoraceae; genus Ceraceosorus; species Ceraceosorus guamensis. Next base: position 118,238 of record NW_020290044.1, read on the forward strand.
TGGTTGTCCGGACATGGTGACTCCACTATGAGCGACAGTCTGAGCGGGATCGCTGAGCTGGTGCTGGCTGCTACCCCATCCACCTTGTCCAGCGATCGACGCATGCTGGACCTGATACTCGGGATGCTGGCTGTATGCATGCTGACCAGGCGCGGGTTGCCCTGGCGTGTTGCCATTAGGATTGCCCAATGCGTTTAGGTCGTGGTGACCTGCGCGAGTGTAAGCCATGATGAGACGTGGATGCTGGGACCAGAGCGCAGACTAGCAAGCCCGGCGACAAAGGTTCCGAGAATGCTAGAGAAGCTTCGCGCCTGCTGGGCAAGCAGGCGTGCTGCCGAGATCAGAGAGCTGCCAATGAAGGCGTCCCTGATTCGAGCTCCTCAAGTCTTGACCTGCAATTCTGGCTCTCGTGGCGCGATAAGCCTGAGCGCAGCAAGCTCGTGGCTTGAAGCCTCAGTGACCTCCTCAAGTCAGATCTCCCGAGTGAATGACGCGTAATGCCTGGCGTAGCGGAGAGTGCCTTCTCACGCAAGCCAACAAGTCGACGTCAAGAACCAGGAGCGCACTTGAAGAGGAGCCAATGAGCCCCAATGAGGTGATCGAGGGCCCTCGCGAGTTAGCTGCTCATGTGAAAAGCAAGCAGCTACACTCAGCGATATGGCCTTGGATTGGATGACGGGCATGGGCGTGAGCGTCAGAAAGCAATCCGCTTCGCTTCGCCTCGGCTCGCCTCTTCTACACGCGCAGCGATCGATCGAGGGCATAATTTGCAGGTTTCACCAGCAGCAGTCAGTCACTGCATATGCACCGTGACTGCGCCGTGCAAAAAGTCGAAGCGATGCAGCGCCACGCGGCTTTGCGCAGCCGCCTATACACGCGTACTCTCTGCTGCTGATGACTGTACTGGCTAGCTGCTGCATGCTATGTGACCGCGTGCAGCAGGGTCATGTCATGCAGCAGTGCCTGACTGCCGGCTTTAACGCGCAGTCCCCTCAAATTTACTTTTCTCGAAGCTTTGTGTGAAATTTGAATCGAGGGCTCGCTCATCAGGAGTGGTGCAGTGTGTAGAGTAGACGCAACACGGTACTCATATCATGATCAGGAGTCAAACACCGGCACGGCACTCTGCTCGATACAGCTATGGTGTGTACCTATATCGAGTAATCACGAACACTGCGACTGTTGTGTAGCGGCCCAGCTAGGCTGCTGCGCGATATGAGCGCCTCATCTAATTTGGAGAAGAGTCATCGGTGTCAGAATGACGCGGTTGCGCACCACCGCCCCTAGAGCTGCTGCCGTGCCGATGCAGAGCCATGTCGTGAGTGGAGCCCCTGTGTCGAACAGCCGCGCGGCATGGGCACGCGAGATTACGCGCGCGTCGATCGACATGCGCGTTCAAGGGAGTCACGAGTGAGTGCAAGTCTAAGTAGTCACGAGTTCGAGCAGAGGTATAAACAGACACCGCAGGGGTGAACAGGTTGGTGGCCCATGCGCATGCTGCTCGTCCAAGCTGATCACTGCTCCTGATGCTCTGACATGGCGAGGATCGCGGCACATCTAACCGCGATCATTGGAGGGCTCTAGAAGGTGACACGACGGTGAGCATCGGCAAAGTCAAGACTGCCACATCAACTCCGGCCGTGCGAGACGGACGTTGACACCAGTTGACACTCTGTATATGCTAGCCAACGAGGCGACGGACCGCGGTCGATGAGGCGTTCGAGTCAAGAACCCATCACCCAAATCCGTGTTGATGTAAGCGCAAGCGCTGAAGTTTACTACCAAATGGCACGACATGTGACCACCAAGTCGTGCGCTTATACATTCCTGCGATAACGCAGCCGTCAGGTGAAGCACGATGCGAAATGATAGAGCTTGCTATTGCGGCAGGGAATGCTAGGTCATAGCTTGCAGCCAGTGGAAAATGAACTTGCTCGCCGACTGCACTACGGCGCCCTTTTGATCTGTCGCAAAATTGACATGACGATGTCCCTCCTTCGTGCTTGACTATGCAAAGCTTCGCACAAACTCGTTCGGTGTTGCATAGTCGACCTTCATGAATGTTCATGCCGTGGTGGTCTCGTCCTTTTTGTTGGCAGCGTTAGCCGCATCGATATCCTCCTCCGGTACAGTCTGCGTCCTTCGCTCCTTTTCGCTCTCAAGTTGCTGCGAGGTAACGAACATCAGCCCAATTCGTCCATCGGGACGGAGTGCACTCAAGCTCTATCACTCACATTGTAGAGCAGGAACAGTGCCTTTTCGTTTGCCTCTGGAGTGCCTTGGATGGTGAACATACGCTCGCCTGTGTCGTCGTGGGGCACCTTGGCGATCGAGATTCGAGAGCCACTCAAGCGACGGATCTCGGTGATCTTGGAGCCGCCTTTGCCAATGATGCATCCGACCATGTCAGAAGGTATGCTTATGTTCTGTGTTCGCATGTTGGCGGGGTCCACGGTCACCGCGGGTGCCAAAGAGATTGGCGCTCCCGTAAGCAGGCCTCCCCCAGGCGTGACTGCGGCACCACCGGCAGCCGCGATGGCAGCAGCGTCTAAAGCTACTGGCGCAGCCTTTCGACTATCGCCATTTGCTCCCTGCGAAGTGCGTCTACCGCCAGTCGGAGCTCCGAATGCTGAGATGTGCGAGCCTCCGGCGCCAAGAGTCATAGACGACATGGCCCCGGCGAGGTACGCTCCGCTGGTTCTACGGCCACCAGTCTGAGGTTGCAGACCACCTGCACCTCCCGCAGCAAGCACACCTGCGCCGTCTGCCTGTCCCGGATGGTACAAAACAGTACCTTGGCCCCGCTCCCAGTCTTCCAGAAGGCACTGGCTGATTTCTTGAATCGCGACACGAATGGCCTCTGTCGTTCCCTGCACTTCCACAATGCGCTCAGTGGACTGAGGTAGCATCTCTTTGGAGGCGACCATTCTGGCTCCCGAGATATCTTGTATGTGCTTGATCTTGAGACCTTGACGACCAATCACCGTACCCATCAGATTATGTGAGATCAGCAGCCGGATGGAAGTAAGCGTACCCGTGGTAGGCGTCGTGCTCTCTCCGGGTGCAGCGGCCGCCGTGACAGGATTATCAAGAATCGTCTTGGCAATGAACGCATATGCCTGTGAAGAGCGGAAGGGGCGGGAATTTGCGGTCAGGCCCTTGTCTTTACCAAGCCCTCAAGCGCGGCTGGGCGGCCGTCCAAGTGCAAGTCCCTAGCGCGTAAATGCTCGATCTTTCCCAAGAAGCAGACGTCATACTCGCCTTTGCAACGCCGTCCACTGTGCCAGTCACAGACAAGACACGATCGTGGACTCCCTGGACGACTTTTGAAACTCCCGCCTTGACACCCGTTTGTTCCCGCAGATCCGCAACGTTTTGACCGCCTTTGCCGATGATGACACCAGCTTCTTTTGTGCTGACCAGAGCGCGCACAGTGAGTGGAGCGTTTGGATCGGGAGGAGCAGCTGCTCCACCCGAGGCCTTGCTGGGCGAAGAGGCTGCTTCGGCACCGGGTGCGGCGTCGCCGCCATTCCCGTTGGTGCTGACTGCGTTCGCATTGGCCTCGCTAGCGCTAACAGCTGCTGCGGCGTCGGGCTGTGGTGAAGAGGTATGGTGTTCTGTTGCGGCCATGTTGAGATGATTGCTTCTCTAACTTGGATTCGAGATCGGAGTTGAGGCAGAGTCACGGTGAGCGAATCACTCGGGACCGAGCGTCGAGCAGCGAAAGCGCTTGGACGACGGGGCACTGCTTTGCCAATGATGGCTAGCCGGGCGGAAAGGCAGCAAGACAAATCAATGATGGGCGGATTGAGGACGGCTTTGAGAAGATCGCAAGGTTGACTGATGAGGGAGAAAGTCGTGCTGAGCCCTTCTTTCAAACCCTTTCATGCGTGGATGCAGGGCAAGTGTCCTAAACAAGATGTTGTAGTCAAATGCACCCGCCAAATACAGATATGCCTGAGGATGACTGGAGCTGGTAGGAGCTATAGGTGTGGTTACCGAGCGTACACGATCACCTTTGCGACGAGGACGCTCCCGACTGGTACTCCGGGTGACGGATGAAGCTGTCGCCCTTTGGTATGCGATCCTTCTGGCTGCTTGCATGTGCTGCTGCGAGAAGACTTTCTGCTCGGCGTCGCGGTTGCCCGCGTACTGCGTTGCATGAACTCAAAATTTTGGTTGGACATGGGCACGGGCACTCAAAACGCATACAAGACGTGGACCGCACCATTCAGACGTTGAGCGAGAGGCGCCCTTCAATTTGAAGCCATCTTGCATGAGGGGGGCGGAGCTGCGCCGTCTCGCGTGTCACATGCGTCGTTGGCGCGTGTAATCAAAATCAAGAATTGATTCAAACTGTTCTCGTTTGCGTGCGCGCCCAGCCCTCACACCCGCGTGAGTGATGTCGGATACAGGCTATCAAGGATGAGTCGCTGAAGCAAGAATCAAGTATCGCATCGAATCGCGAGTTTCAGTTGAGGATCATCGATTCAGATTCAAGATTTGAAGCAGCAGCGACTGCCGACGTCGTTTGAGCCCACATCATTATCGACTCGTGGCTGTGACTGTCCATGAACGTAAAGCCGCTATAGAGCTGCAAGCTGCGTCAAGACGCAATTCCAGTTCAGGGCTGCAAAAATCAATCAACTTTCCGAAGGAGTGTCGAGAATTGTCGAGGATTGTCGATAGTCTTGAGTAACGAGTCAAGTCACAAGTTGCATTTTGAATCTGAATCATATAAGTCGAAGATCTTGGATCAAAGTCAGAATCACTCTTCTCGAGCGCGCGTGAGGTCACGTGACGTCGCGTCTGGATTCGGCGCGCCTGACTCGCAGGGGTGTTGATGATCAAGACGCGCGCATATAAAGCGCGCGGTCGATGGGATAGTCTGGAGTCAAAAGTCGATAGACGATGAACCAACGCAAGAGAGTTCTCTCGCGGGCGGTGGACAGTCGACTTCCAACTACCTCCCCTCGTCTCCCCTCCCTCTTTCGAGTCACAGTTCCGTTCAGATCATCGCACACACACCACCAGCGGTGTGGCAACGCTGACATCAACAACTCACCTATCGGAATCGGCATGCAACTTTGACTCTGGCTACGACTTCGACTCCGCACTCAAGGCAACGCACAGTGCATGCTTCCAGAGAGGATCAGGACCGCACACGACTCCTTACAAGGGCGAAGCACCATCCGCGCATGATCCCGGCGTCAAAATAAATCAATTCTTACGATGGACGACTTCAATGTTGGTGGAAGCGGTGGTATGGGTGGAATGAGCGGTGCCCCACCGCCTGAGGAGGATTTCTCGAAAATGCCAATCGAAGAGCGGCTGAAAAGCAAGGTAAGCGTCTGCAAGTCCAGAAAGGCCTTTGGCTGATCTCAATGAGGCCTTGCAAGCTTTTCGAATGCATGTATGCTAATCGTGTCTCATCCTTTACAGTTGTGGAAAGCTCGCGTGTCGGCGTACGAAGACTTGAATCGGCAATTCTCTCGTTCGGCATCGGAAAAGGATGCAGTGTTTCGGCCTTACACAAGGAATCCTGACATCGTCAAAGCAATGGCCACAGACTCCAACGCAGTCGCGCAAGAAAAGGGTACAGAGGCTATCAGAGCATTCGTTGAATTTGGCGGCAAAGAGGCTGGATCGTGAGTGTGCGCTGCGGCCTCGGAATGCTGTGGAGCGCGATGCGCTGCTTTGATTTGCACAATTCGCATTTAGACAATCACATTAATGCTGTATTCTGTTCCCAGCACTCGTGAATCCGTCTTGCCATCATTGGTAGAAAAATGTCTGGGCTCGATGAGGGCGGGCACAAAGAAGGCTGCTCTGGAAGCAACTTTGTTCTACGTCGAGAATGAGGACGTCACTGGCTCCGAGGGCGTCGTTGTGAGTCCTTCTCTTGTCTGCGGCAGCGCTTCATCAGCTCATGGGCTACGCGCGCTACACCGGATAGGCCGACCTCATCAAAGGCACAGAAGCGAAGCAGCCAAAGGTGGTTCTTGCTGCAGTGACGGCTTTGAAAGAGTCAATTCGGTGCGTCGCTCCACAATCCTTTGCATGCGCGAGTCAAGATTTTGAATTTGCTTTCGTTCACTTGATCCAGGCTATTCGGACCAAAGCAAGTTCGGCCAAAGCCCATCTTGACGAAGCTGAAGGATCTGTTCGCGCACTCGGACAAAGGCGTACGTTCAGAGGCCGGCCTGCTAGCCGTCGAGCTGCACCGATGGATTGGCGCGGCTCTGACTCCGACGCTTAATGAGTTGAAAGAAATACAAGCAAAAGAGCTTAAAGCACAATTTGAGGCCGCAGGCGGCTCATACACGACGCCGGAGCGGCATCTTCTCTCGAATAAAGCAGCGGCGGCAGCAGCGGCAGAGGCAGCGAATGGTGGGAACGGTGACGGCGAAGGAGCAGATGGTGGTGACGAGGCCCCAGAAGCGGAACCAGTCGATCCTCTTGAGTTTGCTGAGCCGCAAGATCCCCTCAAGCATTCAGACTTCCCCAGCAATTTTGACGAATTACTGGCGTCCAAGAAGTGGCAAGAGCGCAAGGAAGCAGTCGATGGTCTCCTCAAGGCACTTCAAAGCATCCCCAAAGTGCTCGCGACACCCTCTTTAGATGGCCCAATTGACGCGCTGATCGAAAAGGTCAAAAAAGACGTCAACATCAACGTGGCGCTTGGCTCTTGCCAGGCTCTGACCCTGCTTGCCAAGGGAATGCGAGAGAACTTTGCCAAGTACAAAGACAGAGCCCTGCCAGCCTTGCTCGAGAAGCTCAAAGAGAAGAAGGAGAGCAGCGTCAAGATCATCACCGAGACGCTGGATGCGTTGTTCCTGACCGTGAGTAGACCACGGCTTGTGCTAGGTCTGATCTCGCTTTGACCGCGTCCGTCTTATCGGTATCTCAGGTCTCGTTAAGCGATATTCTGGAAGACACCTTGGCAGCCTCAAAGCACAAGAATCCCGCTATCAAGACTGAGGCCATCAGATTCTTGGCGCGTTGCCTGGCTGAGACGCGCTCAATGCCTGCCAAAGGCGATCTCAAACCTATAGCAGAAGCTCTTATGGGCGCGATGGATGACAGTTCGCCGGATGTACGAGACGCTGGCGCGCAAGGCCTCGGAACTCTAATGAAGCTCATCGGAGAGCGGCCGATGAATCAATTCATTGATGCTCTGGATGATATCAAGAAGGGCAAAGTGCAAGATCAATTCAAGGTCGCGACCGTCAAGGTCAAGACCTCCAAGCCGGCTGCAGCAGCCCCTGCTAGGTCGGCCCCAGCGACATCTGCATCTGCGCCACCGAAGCCACGCTTAGCGCCTCCAAAGGTAAGACAAGGTTACGGCGTGTTTCCCAAATATGTCGCCCTGACCAACCAATCGGTTCTGCAGAAACCTGCTCCTGCGAACAAGGAGAACATGCCTCCTGCAGGAAGCGAGGCTTCGGCTCCAAGCTCTTCGCGAGGACCGACTGCTCCAGTCGCCAAGCCTCCGGCTCGTCTGATGGTAAGCGCGACGATTTGCGCAGCATGGCTGAGTATACTCTGACGCTTTGTGTGGACTTCTCAGGCAAAGAAGCCCGCTGCTGCGGCCGTGCCCCTCAAAGCAGCTCCAAAAGCAGCTTCGGGCAAGGCAGCCTCGAAAGGCGCAGCTGCGTCCGCGACTGAGCCAGTCAAATTCCGCATACATCCTGACGACGCCGACACTCGCGCCGCCGACCTGATTCCGGAAGCAATACGTGGTATGCTGGCCAGCTCAAATTGGAAAGAGAGACTGCAAGGCATGGAAGACTTCAATACTTGGCTGGGTGTGGAGGCTGCCGAAGTCGAGTGCGAGGTGATTGTCCGAGCATTAGGCAAGAAGCCAGGATGGAAAGAGAGCAACTTTCAAGTCAACGCAGAAGTGTTCAAAGCGCTACGCACGCTAGCTAATGAGGCGACGTCCTTTGGGCGATCGACAATAGCCCTTTCCGTTCAGCCCTTGTGCGATAAGCTGGGCGACATCAAGCTGAAAGCGCCGGCCGGAGAGACCTTGGCTTTGTTCGCAGAAAAGACGAGCTTCGGCTTTGTCCTCGCTCAAGCCATGGGCCCACTCTCGAACCTTAAAGCTCCGAAAGCAATTGCCGATTCGCTCCTCTGGATTGATCAGGCTTTGTTGGATTTTGGGACTCAGGGGGTAGACATTCGAAGCTTGATTGACTTCCTTGTCACCTGTCTGAAGTCAGCCAACGCAGCTGTTCGAACGAACGCAACCCAGGTCACAGGCACTCTTGCTCGCTTTGTCGGTGCTGCACTCAACAACTTCTTGGGCGATCTGAGCCCACAGCTCCGCACCATCGTAGAGGGTGAAATTGGCAAGGCTGGAGGCAACCCTCCGCCCGCGCCTACACGCTTCTCGGGCGAGCTGCAGGTAAAGACACAAGCAGCAACCGCACACTCTGGAGCCGGTGAAGCGGTAGGAGCCGCTGCTGATGAAGATGATCAAGAAGACGCTCTTGAGGCTCTCGTCCCGAGGGTGGATATCGACAAGATCGTTCCGTCGGACGCCATCGCTCTACTGAGCAGCGCGAACTGGAAAGAGCGCAAGGAGGGCCTTGACACCATCCAAGGAGTTGTGGCGGCGAACACGCGTCTCAAAGGCAACATGTCGGAGCTCAGCGGTCCGCTGAAATTGCGATACGCCGACAACAACATGGCCATCCGCTCGACCGCTTTGGATATCATTTCCAAGATTGCTGCAGCGATGGGCAAGCAATTCGAGCCAATCGCGCGAGCGTTTGCGGCCTCCGTCACACCGATCCTGGGTGACGCTAAGGCACCAATGAGAATAGCTGGCACTAGCGCTTTGCAAGCTATGGCCGAGGCCTCAGGCGTCGCGCCACTCATCTCCGGATTTGGCTCAGTGCTCGAAACCAAGGCAGCTAATCCTGCGTTGCGTCAGGAGCTCTTTACGTGGCTTGCTACCTGGTTCGAGGCTCACCCGCCAGAGAAGGGCTTGGACCTGCAACCACTTGCCCTGTCGGCGGTGCAAACGCTGGACGAAAAGCTTGCAGCTGTGCGCAAAGCGGCGCAAGCTGTTCTGCCGTATATCATCATGCGATGCGGCTATAAATTTGTCGTTGAACAAAGCAATTCTTTGAAGCCGGCGCAAAAGAATAGTGTGCTGCCTCTCATCGATGCTGCCAAGAGCGAAGCTGCAGCGAAGGCACCCAAAGCCGCTCCGCCTCCAGCAGCGCCTGCCGCAAAGCCGCCTAGCAAAGCGCCTCCTGCCCGATCATCTGGCGTCGCTGCGCTCGCAAGAGCTTCCACTTCCGCTTCACCTGCTGCTTCTCCTTCGAGCAAGCTGAACGGTGCAAGTGCGCCTGCCTCACGCCCTGCCAGCGCTTTGAGCCGCTCGTCGTCGGTCAAGCCGCCCACCGCTGTTGGACGTTCGCTGAAGGCGCCTAGCGCGTCACGGCCGCAGTCCGTCCTCAGCAGTGACGACGTCTTTACAGACCGCGCCCCATCGACGGCCATCAAGTCTAGGATCGGTGCTCCTTCCTCACGCAAGCCCACTGCCATGCAGGAGAAAGCAGTGGATAAATCGTTACCGTTCATCAGTGCTGACATCAAATACAAGGCTGCTCGAGAACGCAAAGAGGGGCGAGGTCAGCAATGGATTGGCCCCGATGCTACACCAAGACCCGAGCTTTCCGAGGTACTTCGCTCCAATTGCGAGCAGCACCTAAGCGCAAGCCTCGTCGACTCAATGTTCTCGAAGGATCACAATGCCGAACGAGACTTCCTCTCCGCACTGACTCTGATATCAGACTTCACCTCAAGTCCTGAATTTGTCCAGGAAGAATACGGTCTATCGGATGAAGAGACGGCCGCGCGTGTCATCGCCAACGCAGATCTCGTGTTCAAGTACGTAGCTCTGCGGCTCACCGACAACAATACCAGCATCTTCCTCAAGTGCCTGGATGTCTTGGACCATCTGGTCAACTCTCTGCGCGAGCAGCAGTACCACATGAGCGACTACGAGGCGAATTCAATCCTACCCTGCTTGGTCGGCAAGTTTGGCGACCCCAAAGTGGCCTTCCGAGACCGCATCAGGGACATCTTCCGCCGGCTTGCTTTCATCTTCCCTCCCAGCAAAATCTTGAGCCATTTTGTGGAGAATGGTCTGCCGTCCAAGAACGCCAAGGTACGAATGGAGTGTCTCTCGGAGCTTGGTTTCCTATTCTCGAAGCATGGCCTGCAGGTGTGCACTCCCGCGAAGACGCTTCCCATCATTGCCAAACAAATTTCAGACCGTGACGCGTCGGTCCGCAATGCTGCACTGCTAGCGCTAGGGGAAGCTTACCAAATCGTAGGAGAAGAGGTCTGGAAACACGTGGGATCGCTTCCTCCAAAGGAAAAGTCACTTCTCGAGGAGCGTCTTAAGCGCACAGCAGCGCCGCCGGCACGCCAACCTTCCTCCGCCTCGAATAGGCAAAGCATGCTGCCGGCCTCGGCCAAGCCTGCTGGTCCTCCTTCTCGGCTTGCACGCCCCTCCTCGACCAATTCCGCGGCTTCCGGAGTCAGCGGTATCGTGCCACCGGGCGCCGCGGCCAGTAGGATGCGAATGCCCAGCGGCATCGCTCGACCTGGAAGTCGTGCATTTGCTGCGCCCGCATCTGCAGATGCGCCAAGCACATCCGCAAATCGTAATTCTGGCGCTCCAGCTACGTCTGCCTCCGGGACACACGATCTAGATGATGAAGAGGGCTCCGTGCAAGGAGACGTAGACGCATACACTGTCGAGCAAACAGTCAACGAGGTTCTCAGCAGCGACCCAGAGCGCAGTGTCGAGGCGCTCAAGTCGATCGAGCGTTTCATGCATGAAGTGCAGCCGGCAATGCCAGAATATGCAGATAGATTTGGTGTTGTCATCACCAAGCAGCTGCATCGAGTATTCGCCTCGCCTTCCGATCCAGGCATCGACAGACTCAAGAAGCACCTACTCATTGCCGCGACCACTTTCTTCGACCTCGACCGAGGATGGAACAGCGACGCATCCTCCCAGGCCGAGGGCGACGCTCCTGGGGGACGCCCGCTTGGCAACTTCGTGACACGAACCACATTCGTCTCTTTGCTCACTGAGCTGCTTCAAAGGCTCATAGAATGCTCACGAGACGGCGAGACTCTTCAGCAAGAGGGCAAATACATCAACATTGTGGTGTTGAGAAGCTTCTCCACTTGTCGTCTGAACGTGCTGTTTGGTGGATCGCTATCGATGCTCGTGCAAGCGGCGGAGGACATGGCGGAGCTACAAGGAGAGGTGCTGAAGCGTCGCACACAATTTGCAGAGCTCATCATGAAGTGTCTCTGGAAGATTGCAAGACGCCTACCGGAAGAGCTTCGAGGCGATGCGCTCGATGCACCCGAGCTGCTAGCCGAAGTGGAGACATTCTTGCAGACTATCCCACCTTCAGAGTGGCGTAGAAGAGGCAGTGAGAATTTGCCGCTAGGCCAGCTGCCTCTGCGGACAATCAAGGCTATACTCGGTCACTTTGTCGAAGTGTATGGAGAAAACGTCTTCTCTTTGCTCGAAAACCTCCAAGATCCCGAAGAGAGTCACGTATACAGTTACTTGTATCGCCTTGTCTACAAAGATGCGCAGCCGCAAACAGAGGACGCAGCTGTCACCGAAGAAGCAGATCGAGCCGAAGCGGAGTTCGGTACGAGTGCTGTTGCCAGGAAGTCTCTCAACGTCGCCTCACCCCCGATGTCGCCTAGAGTCCGGAGCGGAGGCCCACGTCTTTCTGCACCTGCGGACGATGACCCAGCAGACATGGAGCTGAAGACCATCTTTGCCAAGATTTCAAGAAAGGACGAGAGCAGGGAGGGCATACACGACCTGTACTTGTTCCAGAAGAAATACCCGCAGAAGGAAAATGCTATCGAGAGGGGTCTGGAGAACACCGGGCAGTATTTTCAACGATACATCAAGCGAGCCTTGGCGAATCACGCGGCTGCGGATCCGGACGCTGCTCCAAGAAGTCGAGGCGAATCTGTCAATGAAGCTGAACAGGCAACGGCCGTCCCTTCGCCCGTGCTACCTCCTACCACAGCATCTGCGAGATCAAGCCTTGCCTCCCCTGTTCTCGCCACCGATCGACATGACAGCCTGACACGAAAATCCGTGCTGCTATCCGACATTGCACCGCCCCCCTCCCCCTCGAGCCATCAGCGAGTTTCTTCCCATTCGGACGAGCGCCTCGCTCAGCTCCGAGCCAAGTTTTCCCGTTCTCGGAACCCGTCAGAGCAAGCTCAAGCTGCGAATAGCTAAATTGGGCAAGCAAGATTCAAAGTTTGGAACCTAAGCCGCTACTGCGCCGATCGACCCGTTGTACCCTTAAAGTGACGAAGTTCGAATGCCTTCTGCCAAGCCTCTTTTTGAACAAATGCATTTCAGAAAACGGACGTCGTGAGCTCGAGCAGCATGTCGATTTCGATCCGTTTCGAGCGCGATCGAGAAATGAGCATTGCCAGAAAGGGCAGCAGCGGTAGTGGTGGTATACGAGGTATAAGATCATGACAAGATCTATCTGAGCAGATCGAGCTCTTCCTCATCGTCGTCATCAGCAGAGCTGGAGAAGCTCCTGCGAGTCGGATGGGAAGGTTTCGCTTCTCTCCACACGGGTTCGCGTCCGTCTCTTCTTCTTGCGCTTCTGATGCCTTCACCGCACCTGAGGCAGCTCCAAGCGTGCGCCTGCGAATCACCAAATGCGCCGCCGCCGCCGCTCTGACTAAAAGAAGGTGATCTGCTTCCCGAAGCTGAGGATGAGCCGGGCGAACGAGGAGAGGTGGGCGTAAGGGGGGAGGAGGAGAAGGAGGAGCGCGCTTCGGTCGTCGCTCCTATAGCATCTTCTGCGCTATCCTCCAACTCTTCGCCTGCTTGTTCGGAGAGCAGCACGGAAGCTATGCAGATGTAGCAGTAAGAAGCTCCGCAGCAGGGTACGACGTAAGGCGTGTGTGCTGTGCATGTAGAGTAAGCGATACCTGTTGAGCTCACTGTCGGCTCGTCTGCTCGAAGCGCTGCGGTGGATGTGCTATTGGACGATCTGGATCGAGGTAGGGCAGGTCTGACCTGCGAGGAGCTCGCACTGGCATTGGATGATGAGGCCCTGGAAGGGGCCAGCGTATTGGCGCTTGGATCCAAAGGATCCGAACTGGGTATCCCAGCTCTGATCGCATCCCTCCCCACTCCACCGATCCCGCCCTGCCGTCCCTCCTCCCTTTCGTAGCATATAGCGCAGACGTGTCTGGGCACGCTTGCGAACTTGCTTTGGTCTTTGCCCGACTTGCTGCCACTGCGCGTCAGGCTGGCAGGAAGACGCAGGATGGGCTTGCCCGTCTGCGCATCTTGCGTCAAGCCAAAGAAGGACGTGACGCGTCGAGGTAGGACGAGAAGCCAGAAACGGAGGATCCAGGGATGCGTGGGCAGCCGCATGAGCCTTTTGAGCAGCCGACGTGGTTTGAGCAGGGGCAAGATGAAGAGAAGGAATTCCTGTGCGATCACATCGAGCAGGATGTTGTGTGAGATGAGCTGTTTGCAGAGGCGTCGTCAGCGCGTCTGAACTCACGGTGAAAGCGTGCCACACGAGCTGTCGATTCAAGAATTCGAAAGAGATTGCTCTCGACATTGTTCGTTGGGCGTAGACGAGTCGCATGCCCAGCAGCCTGTCTGTGAGCGTCCGGTACCTTTGCACGAGGGAGACGTAGATGAAAATGTGCACCACCTGAGCCACGTCGAGAGAAGCGCATACAGTCCCGCCTCTCCACAGCGGCCAACTCACTTGCCGTCACCGAGGAAGATGACGAAGTTTGCGAGACCCAAAGCAGCATGAATCCTACCCCACGCATCCATGCCGTTCCAAATTTTCCTCCTCCAATCGTCGCTTGACCTTTCGGAAAAGTTCCTTCCAGTCATGTCCCTTTCCAGTCTGGCATGGGCATACGGCACACCGATGGTGAGGATCGGATGAAGCAGCAGCTGCCACATGGCCAGTGGGGCATCTCTAGCGGTGCTTTGCAATCCTCTAGCTCGATGCGCCCACTCGTTTCTGTACCTGAGATTTTGCAGCATGGCTCCGTACGTTGCCGACTGGCCCAAGATGGAGAATCTCCAGAGGGCCAATTCTAGCGTCGCTCTGATTTCCGGACCCAAAGAATCGGGTAGTCGAGGCGCGATGAGGGACAAGGAAGACATCAAAGGGTCCAATAACATCGTTGTCAGCTCGCTATCCAACAGTTCGGCGTCTAGTTGAGAGACCCTCTGGATTCGAAGAGGCGGAGAGGGAAGCGTTGGTAATCGATGGCGTAGCGAGGTGATGGATGGGCTGGCACGAGATAATGCAGAGCTCCAGAATGGCTCCAAAGAGGATGATGAGCCTTGCTCCGCGCCTGTCCCTGTCCCTGTCCCTGTCCCTGCGCTGGAAGTCGCATGCCGAGCAGCAATTGGCCGTGGACCAGCATCATCCGCCATGATGTTTGCAAGCCTTTTTCTTTTCGCCGTTGGTGGTGGTGAAAGCGTCCGTCTTGACACTGCGCGCAGCTCCTCCAAGCTGGATGCTACGGCCTCTGCAAGCTGATCCGGTACCCGTGGCTCTTGTGTCTCTGTGAAAGAGAGCACGCATGTGGTGTGAGCGATGGAAGCGACGAGGAGCGTGGAAAGGCGCAGCTGAGCAGCACAAACGCAAGCCAAGTCGTGTGCAACTGTGCAAGCGTTCTGCAGCGTTCAATAATCCGTGAATCACTTGACTTGCCCCACCCAATAACGCGAGAATCACGAATCGCCCCTCCCCGCATTCACGATTTCACGCGGCATTCGTCATTCGGACTCACGTGACGTGTCGTTATTCCAAAGCAATCGCAATTCACTCACACATGACTTGAATCACGAATGCGCAGCGCGCTCGCTCGCTCGCTCGAATCGGTAAGCCGAACAAATAGCACAACAACAGCTAGGTTCTGATTCTCGCAGGTGGCTGGCTGGCACTCTGACTGGTGACGACTCTTGAGCGACGACTGCATGCATGACGACTGGTCGTTGTGGCAGATGCAGCATGAATGGGCGCTCCGCTTCAGCGGATCGCTTCTCACCTCAGACAAAGCATATATGTGCGTCCAAAGGCCCTGCTTTCAACATTTGTCGAGTCAGGTCTCTTCACGACTTCGACGGAACTGATCAACGAAGTGCGGTAAGCTGGCCTGTTCCAGCTCTGCTTGCTTGCCAACACAGAGGCAAGTCTGATCCATGCCTCACGCTCATGACCGAACGGCAAGGGTCGATCAGACGTTGCGACTTTGACGAATCGTTGAGCTTCCGGATTTAGCATCGAGCAGATTGTAGCGGGGGAGGGGGATCAAGAAATGTGCAGTAAGAGGGAGCGTGTGTGTGGAAGTGCGGTTGAAGAGGAAGATGAGAGGGGGCTGGGGCTTTGAAGAAGGGATGAAGAGCTCGAGCTCGAGCTTTGGAGAGACGCAACAGGAAGGGTGGAACGAAGAGCAGGGCGAAGCGCTTGCAAGAAGGCAATTCGACTAAATGAGTGCATCTCTAGCGAGACCGCGCTCCCTTCCTGCAACGCGGCCACATCTGATTTCTCGAAAACGAGAGATCGGGTATCGTTGATCGAGCAGTGGAGCAGCAGTCGTTGCAAGACTTGCGGGCCTCTCCGGAGCGACGAGCGCAAGACTTGGCAACAGCGTGGCTTCCTTTCGACCTATCGAGCAGTTCGCTCTCAGTGGCCCTGCATCCCTGCTCAAAACGCAGCGACCGCCTCCAGCGATGAGCGTTTGAATGCCGTCGCGAAGCGTCCCGAGACTTGTAGCACGACAGACAGAATCCGAAGCAGGGCGGCTCCAAAAGAGAAGAGACATCGTTGATCAGAGCAATTGCATGTACTTCAGGTTGATGGATAAAAGATGAGAGTCAGAAACGTCGCTCTTCGCCGCACAATCTCGATCTGCTCACGTTGCTCGGCACGATACCAGTCTCGCCTGTAGACTTTCGCGCTTGCCACCACTTGCCCGAGTTGTCGACAATGTCCAGCAGCTCGCCCTTTGCGAATGAGATTTCGGTGGGGTCATCCGCGTTCGCTTGGTCTGCATCACAAAGGCGACGCGGAGTCAGCATAGCGCAAGCAGGACAGATCTGAGCTGGCGCCCCATTCCTCGCCTATCGCTCATGATGATCATGAGCCGCCCTTCCGCAGCGTGTGACTCACAGGCATACAATGCTCTTGCCCGGTAGCCATAGCCAGAGTTGGGGTCTGCGTCTGCACTCTTGGAGCCAGTCGGACTGCCCGGTGCGTGAGCCTGGCTACCGGCATACTCGCTTCCAGGTCCACTAGCAGCGTTGGCGCCAGCGCCTCTGTTTGCGACCGATCCGCTTCGGACGCTCTGCGAGCTGGGAGCTCCCGCTCCGCTGACGCCCGTACTTGTACCCAGACCTCTACCAGTCGAGGTGACATCCGCAGTGGATGGGCTGTTGACGTATGCTTGTTGGTACGCGCCCCCACCTGAGGCGAATCCTCCGCTTCCGCTTCCCATTCCTACTGCGCCGGATCCTCCAGCCATACGCATTTGTCTGCCTCCGCCGACAGCTCCGCCCCTAGCACCGGGTCCGGACAGGCCGCCAGATCCCACCGAAGAGAGTGCGGCGTACACTGCAGAATCTTCTTCAGACGTGAAAAAGAGTAGCCAGATCACGTTGACTACTGTCAGGATGAAGTAGCCTGCTGCCATGGCCTCGAGTGAGCCGATATCGCTGTAGATGCCCTTGTCGATGCCAATGACGGAAAACACTAATCCGACTGCGGTCCATGCGCTGATCTGCAGCCTGGAAATGGCAATCGTATCCGTAGCGATGGTGAGGATGACGCCGATCATGAGGAACAGCTCCACGAATATGCCGAACCACAAGACTCCCAGTTGGTCTGAGGAGCGAGACACATTCTCGTTCGTTCTTGCTTGTGCCACGATCTGACCAATGAATGCTACGAACCAGCCGATGGCTGCAATGCCAATCGAGCCGCCCAAGATGAGATTGCTGGCTAGCAGACTGAGCGAAAAAGATGGCGATCGTCATGGTCAGATGAATGCGAAGCAGCAAAGGGCGACTGGGCTGCGCGTGCTAGAGCGACCATGTTCTCCTTGTACGATGCTACTTATTAGCTTGCACGCTACTGCTCTTTCGAGGAGCAGGCATGTATGCTCCATAATAAGAGCTAATTCAGTACACTCACCTAAAGTCAAAGCCGCCACCGCCACCGTTTCTGGCCATCGTGAGCAATTCAGTTGCGTTTCGCCAAAAAGACCCCTTTCAGCTTTCCTGCAAGCTGGCTACTTGGCCGCTCGACGTCGGTGTTGACTGACACGGATAGCGATGCAAGACTTGGTTCAGAGCTCTCTGGTAGCTTGTGGCTGCCGTTTCGAATGAAGTCCGTCTGGGAACGTGCGCGCAATCCGAAAATCGACAGGGTCCTGCAGGCAACCTGAAACAAGTGAAATACGTCAGGTGGGAGTGCGAGGACAAGGGGGCGCCCGCGACTGTGAGAGTTCGCTTGCTCGTCGGGGCGAGATGGGCAGGCGCGAATCGTGAGTCGAGGGACGCTGACGCTGGAAATGATGATCGAGGAGCGCGACGAAGCAGTGTGGGCCAAGTGTGAACCCTCGTTGTGAGGAATATGATGAAGGAAGCGCGAACCGCCATGTATGCGTAGCTCGATGCACATCCGCAACTCACGACTCAAAACTGGGTCTGGTACCCAGCAGGAGCAGATGCGGTGTTCGCCTTCGCAGACGCGCCGCGCCGCGCTGCCTACCTTTTCGGGCTTCCGACCTCAGCAGCAGCATCTGATGCAGTTGAGATCGATCGACCGTCACCTCGGGGCCGCCGCGCTACTCAAACTGCGCCGCCCGTTCCCCCTTTGAAATCTTGTCCTGGCCGGGGGCGGTGCGGAGCACGATTGAAGTAGACGCATGCAGCAGCAGCAGCAGCAGCAGCAGCAGCAGCATGCCAGCAAGTATTTTGAATGGGAAAGTGCCGCAAGTTGCAGGGGATGCAGCACTCTTGACTGTGCATATATGCGCTAGCATCGCGCAGCACCAGTCGTCAGCGCAGCTTCTAGCGCCGCGCTCACTGCAGCTACTATTGTCATAGCCGCGTCGAGTCTGGAGGAAGCAGATCGAGCGCATACCAGCAACGAATAATTCAAAGTGAAGAGCACAAATCACACAACAGCTAGTCAAGACTTGTAAGGCAGGGTCTGTTCCCCGCCTGCCCCTTTTGGTGTGCAGCAAAGTGACGAGCGTGACTGCCGCGGGCACTGCACCCTAGCTGCTGCATGCTGCTGCATGCTGCTGCATGCCGCTGTCTTCATGCGAGACTTTTTGCCTCCCTGCTGAGCTCCCCCCTTTGCTCTCTTCGGCAGGCAGCTTGTCTTGGCCCGCAGATCGTGGACTCGAGACTCATGATCAGACTCACGACTCGACGCCTGTTGTTGAGCTCTATGTAGCGGCGCGCGTGAACACGAATCCAACGGCATGAGCTGCTGGACAAGGTGGGGGCCAAGCCGAGTGTAAAGAGCTCGTTCGATGCCTGCATGCATCAGGTGAAAAGGGGAGTGCGGCCATGGATTTGAAACAGCGCTGTTTCGGGCAAGTCAAACGCCAGAAAGCACTTACCCTGAAGCAATCAATTTCAGATCAACACCCTTAATTCGATCGCTCATTTGAATACTCACGTTTCAAACATCGAGCCGAGGAGCGGTGTCATGCACGACACCAGAATCTGAAATCACGATCTGGATCGAATTGAATGAGAACGAAAGTGACTCAAGAATGGATCGCAGTCAAGCTTACTGATGATTCCTCACCAATCTGAATCCAATTTGGCTCAAGACTTTCCGAGTCTTAAGTCAGGAGTCATCACAGTCGAGACCGAGAGTCTGAAGCTATTGAGTCAAGTCCCATTCATTGATTCGGGTTCCAAGTGTACGCGATCAAGTAACCCTTGAAGCACCCGCCGGGCACCGGAATCTACATACAAATACATGTAGGTCAGCGCATTCTTGATTGTGTCGCACACATGCGGTGAAACCCCGTGATTTCCATGTTTCATTCTTGCACTCACAATGCTCACACAACATCGTACCTCGTTTCAGCCGAGAGCTCCTGTCGCGGTACCTATAGAGACCACCTTGTCTCACCCCAGACGCAATTGTCGCACATATGCGCGCGCAACATGGAGAGAAGCGGAAGATCGGCACAATTTGATAATGAGAATGTGCTCGATCGGTACACCGTAAATACATCGATTCAAGGCTCGAGAGTGGTGCGTGCATGACTCACTTCAAACTCAACAGTGACGAAGGCACAAGTCTGTACAGAGGATGATAGCACGATATTCCACACTTGACCGAACCTGATTCGACGCGCTTAGACTCGGCCCCTCGTGCGCGAAACAGCTGATCCAAAGGTCGTGATGCCCAACCGTAGTCTTTCACTCGTCCAAGCACTGACTTTCGCATACCCGCGCTGCGGCGGATATGCCTCGCCCGAGTCGTGAGCGAGCGAGGCTGCACCGACTGAGCAAGAGCCTGACGCTAGGACGCCAACATAAATACGACTACGCTTCGTCCCGAGACAAGGGGCGGAGCTGCTGCAAGAATATTTCATCTGTACACGATCACAACGGTCAACAGTTTCGATCGGGCGCTGCGGGTGAATGCGAAGTGGGTCGCATATTCGCACCTTTGATAAACAACCAGCCGGCCCGACCATCTCCTGCCCACCCCTCACACCCCGCGACTCGCTGCGGATGCATGGCATCGTGGGGAATGCGAATCGACTCGAGCGGTACGTATTCCAGAAGCGAGCTCCAACGGACTCCGCACCATTCACCAAAATTCGCGCTGCAAGGTCAGACTCAAAATGCCCGCATCAGATGGCCTTGACGAGCAGCAGACGATGTGGAGCGAGGCAGCTCATTGTCGAATTTTGCACTTGCCATTCGTGACCCTAGTGCGCTTCCCCCGCCCCCCAAACACACAAGCGGCGTGGACAGACGTTTGAGGAGGAGGCAATCTGCAGTCTCCTTCTCCAAAGTGCTGCCCCTGCCCCATCACCCTTCATCCAGCTGCAGAATCGCTGTACAAGGCCTCTTGCAACCAGGCAACGAAGCGCTTGATGATTTGTTCTTCCGTCGTCGTGGAAGGTGTTTGACCGGAAGCGGGGCGTGATGTTCGAGGATCCGTTTGTGCAGACGAGGCCGCATCGTCCAAGCTCAATCCCTCGAGAGGAAGCTGCGAAACTTCTTTTGTCGCTTGCGCTGCCGCTGCTGTTGTATCGCTGATAAGGTCGCTCTCGCCATCCTTCTCCTCCGTCTTTGGCTCTAGCTTGGCTTTGCCTATGATTCGTCTTCTGGGCAAAGCCGAAGGACCCTCGTTGCGGGTGTGGGCTAACTCAAGTTTTCTCGTGGTCCCTTCGCTCTGCACAGCTTTGCCGAGCACCGTGTTAGCACTACTTCCGCTCGCGTGCAGCCTCACAAAGGTCCTTCTCAGCCTTTGCAAAGCTGGCAACGTCGGCGGTCTTCTGCCTGCTGGCAAGGAGAGAGTCAGGGTGGTCTCGACTTGAGTTGCGGAGGGATTCGGAGAGAGACGCAGGAGAAGGTCGCCACCGTGCAGTGGTACCAGATTGCTCGAGAGCTGCACTGCGTACGCAGCTAGAATCTTCTGCGTAGATGATTCGAGCAGGGAGAGGTAGGAGTTTGTAGTAGCTCTAACCTGCGTAGCCGAAAGGGGTCCAGGTATGCGTGTGGAATCATCAGCGGATGCCTTCTAGAGAAACGTGACCCCACTCACGGGCGCGACGACATTTGGAGCTTTGACTTGTTTCCCCTCGACGCAAGCTGACCAGATATCTCCGCACGGCGGCTCTTCCCATCCAAGCGAAATGGAGGATAGCTGCTCGTCTGCAGGGCTCGCATTGTTCCCTTGATCGTTGAGGACGCCGCAAGAAGGCACCACGAAGAGTGGAGAGTCCCACCGAGACATGCTCGTCGGTTCTTCAAACCGACTACACAGCTCTTTGAGGCTGAGAGTTGCGTCGGAAAAGCGGCGATGGTCCACATGTTAGCAAGGCGTGCTAAGGCCGAGACGAAAAGCGGGAAGCCACTTTGAACGCACGTTTCGGTAGGCCAAGCTGCACACGGAACGCCAACTGCAGTCTGCTGCTCAAGCCCTACACTTCGCTGCAGATTTCTCTCCTCGCACTCATCCCTCTTGGCGCTGACGAATACGCAAGCGAACCTCACACCAGCTTCTCTGGCAGCGCACCAAAGCTGGTACCTGAAGCCCTTGATGTTCGTGCCAGCTCCTCCATCCGCAATGACGATTGTATCTCGCGTCAAATGTCTCACTACCAGCGAGAGGTATGCGGCACGAGCTGGTTTTTCCGTAGCTTGGAGTGTATAGACTGATCGACACTTCTGCTCGGTGCATAGCGTCGCGTCGGAAAGGATTGCGGTGCGCTTGATGCCATGTGAAGCGGAGAAAGTGCTCGATCCCACATCGCTGTTAGCTTTGGTACGCGAGCTGGCTTCACCGCTTATCCTCGCTTCGAAGTAAGACTTTAACTGCTCGCTTCGAGTGGTTCGGCCTGAGCAAGGCAAACCGCAGACAATGACGAGGGCCATCCTTTTCTTCGCATCACCTCTTATGAGGCGCTTGCTGAATGCTTCGCGATTGGCTGGTCGTACCTGTCCGTGGCCCCCCTCACTTGGCCGGATGCGATGTATGAGACAAGAGACAAGAGCCACGAGTCCAATTCAAGTCGAGCGTAGCGCAAGATCGACCATCATTCGTGATTCATCCATCACGAGTCTTGCATCGTTGCGTTTACAAAGGAAAGGAAGCGAATCGCTGCACGTGATCGAATGCAAGCCGACGGTTGTGGAGGCGCGCATCGAGTGCGCATGGATGAGCCGCGGCACCGCGATTGATTGCTGATTGGTACAACACCGCGCGCGCGACACAAAGGCACGCAATTAAGCGGTGCATGCGTGCTGCTTGGTTGCACAAGGCCTCCGAGTGTATGCCCCGAAGTCACCTCACGTCGCTCAGGATCCGTCCACCATCGCTTCCATCCTCACTTCTTCTCGCATTCCATCCGCTCGATCCTCTTCACATCCTCCAACTGCCAGTTCAAAGCGTGACGCATACTTATCAGCTTTCCTTCACACGCTACTTCCATTATCCTTATTACTGCGCTTCACCCCCCGCATTCTCACATCGCACCGCACCGCACCGCACCGCACCGCACCGCATCGCATCACATTCCCTCCGCGCTGGCCCCTCTCACCATGGCCTGGCTTAGCGGGTCGACGACCAACAGCGGTCTGATCAACAACCTGGTCTCGAACAATCTGATTCGCTCTCCCATCGTCAAAGAAGCGATGCTCAAGACGGATCGTCTTCACTACATGCCTCGAACCTCTTCGGGCAGCCTAAGCAAGTCGAACGCGTCTCACCGAGAGGCCTACGACGACTCTCCCCAAAGAATCGGACACGGAGCAACGATAAGCGCACCTCATATGCATGCTTTGCTTGCAGATCTGCTCGTCCCTTTTCTCAATCCAGCCGCTGCCGATCGTGCTCCTGCCGGTCTGGAAGCGACAGCCAAGGACAAGACGCCCACCTCGCTCGGCACGGGATGCGGCAAGGTGCTGGATATTGGCTCAGGATCTGGCTACCTTCTCAGCGTCCTCTTCCGAGCTGGCGCTTCCCAAGCAATAGGCGTGGAGCATATCTCCGAGCTCGTCGACATTTCAAAGGCGAACATCCGTAGGGATGGACTGGCTGATGATCTGGACAGGTCAACCGTACAAGTCCACTGCGGCGACGGCAGATTAGGTGAGCGAGCAGCGGCTTCTTCGTCATGTCGATCGTGAGCCGTCGCTCTAGCGAACGGTGACTCACCCGCACCTCCTGCTTCCGGTCATCCGCCGATCACCAGGCTATCCCGCTCTAGGCCCGTACTCGGCCATCCACGTAGGCGCAGCAGCAGACGGTGATGTGCCTCAACCCTTGCTGGACCAGCTCGCTTCGCCAGGCCGCATCGTGTGTCCGGTACAGAATCTGAGCGGCGACCAGTGAGCAGCGCTGTGCGGTCGTCGGGATGTGTCTGCATCCACGATGGCGCACTCGAGCATCCAAATCGAGAGTTTAGCGCACTCACACTTCTCCCCTCACGTGCACTGCAATCACAGGCAGATCATCCAGATCACTCGCGACGAAGATGGAAACATGACAAGAGAAGCGCTCATGGGCGTCCGATATGTTCCGCTATGCGACGAACAGAGCCAACGAGGATACTGATGGAGCGACTCGACGGTTCGACCACTCGCACCGCCGTAGCGAAAACAGCCAACGATGTTTGATGAGTGTGAGTGGATTCGTCTCTTGTACGGGAAGAATCGGTAAGTTCTCGATTTGTTATGGGCAAAAGCGGCGTGATAAAGCCAATGGATGGAACAGACCGCCCTCTGGTGGAGCCATGGCGTGCTCGAGGGGCCATGGCGTGCACGAAGCTCTCGGTCCAAATTGCGCGCAAGGATCTACCTTCGAATGCCCAGCTAGCTCGAGCGGGCTTCAACAGCCATCTCTTCCGGGTGCGAGGCAATATGGGGTACGAATCGCCAGTTAGTCTTTCTCTTCTCTCCCCCCTTTCTGGGTAAGAAGGGGAGATCAAAGTCGGTTGGTACTCTTTGACGAAGCTCGGCCCTGCCTCCACGGTTCCTTCGTAGCCAATGTGGGGGCGACGTCTCTTTCTCCCCTGAACGCCGCCCAGCTGGCCCAGAGTGGGAAGGTCGAGGGGACACTTGCAAAGCCAGATGGGATTTTCAACAATCCTCAAAGAAGGAATGGGCACACCATGTTCGGATGTCTTCACGTTGTCCTATGCGCGACGCTTGAGGTAGTCTTGCCTAAAGTCTGGGCATCGAGACGGTCCACTGTGTCCGATTTCTTTTGCCCCGACCTTCCTGTCTGCTGCCGCCCGCGTGATGGAGCGATGTGATACAGATGTGCGAGGATGTACACGTCGGGATGGGGTGATGAGTTGGTCTTCTCATTTTGCATTCTCGTGCAACGCGATGCTATGGGTCAGCAGTGGCTGACCAACTTCGCCTCTTTCCTCCTCGACTCTTATACCTTCGATCTGATCATCATCATCACCATCATTGTCATCGTGGTCACCGTCTTCGCCACACTAACGTATACCTCATCATCTTCGTCGCCCTTTCATATCTTCTCTCGCCATTACCGTTTGCCTCATCCTCCTCCTCCTCCGACTCTTCGCCTTCTCTCTCTCACTTCCTTATCGATGTGGTTCTCTTCGACTGCCTTCGCCTCGTTCCACTCTTGCACCTCTTTCATCCTTGCACCTCTTCCGTCTTTCCTACGCTCGCCCCATCCACGCTCGACCTCCACCACCATCAACTTTCCTCTCCTTCCCTTCTTCTCGCCCCTCTCTCTTCCTTTCCCTCGCTTTCTCTTTTCCGCATCTTATTCCTTCCTCTTCCTCTTCTCTATACCTCTGTGCCTTGTGCACCTTTTCTCTTTCGTTTCGACGCACAAGTCCATCTCCTCTTCTCCCCAAGCGCGGCAGGGCGACATAGCTGCTGGGGCAACATTAGCGAATCTGGATCGACAAGCATCAAGGATTCAACCACTAAATCGGGTCCCGTCGATCATTGGCGCCCGACGAAAGCAAGAGCGCGTGCGGCGCGGTCCTAGGCCGCGGCTTTGACGACTTCTCAAGCACCGCAGTCTCTCGGCAAGAGACAGCCTGGACATTACAAGACCACCTTGTGCCTTTTCGCAAAGGGCGCAGAGCGATTTGGCACCGTGATCGAGGATGACTTCTCCCGCAAGACGTTGGCCCCGACGCAGCAGCGTCAAGGATGCGAATTCTACGGCGATTGCGTCGAGGAAGAGTCACCGTTTGTGTCGCTCCCTCCTCAACAGTCACTTTGGCCATATTTCGGGCGAGAGCATGCATTAGTTTACGTGCTCTGCGAAAGCATTGCTTCAACCCATCAAGAAGGAAGCGTCTTTGGGCGGATACTGCGTATGGACGAGGCACGTCAGCGAGCGACGAGCTGAACGCAGAATGACAAAAGGAAAGGGGAGGCTATGCTCGAGGGCTCACTCACCTTTGTCTGTGCAAATGTCATGAGTCTTTTGAGCGATTGGATATACTTTCGACTGACTTCGTCGTTGAGTACTGGAAAGAGAAAGTGCGACGTTGGCTGGTCCTGCATCAGCGTCTATCCGCCTTTCGACTTGCCACCCCAACCCCTTCCTCCCCCCCAGCAAAAAATCCCCACACTTTGGGGGAGCAAACGCACCATGAGCGACGTTTGAGCTGAAAATCTTTTCTCTGCCCGAACGTTCGTGGATGCCCACCATGGTGACGCCGATGGGCCAAGGAGCGTTTCCGATGGATAGCTGAAGGTACGAATCGTTGGCGTACCTGTACTGCCTCTTTTGAACGTAGTGAACAATCTCGGCTAGACGCATCAGCACGTCTGGCAAGACTGCCTGTGTTGGCGCGCGGCGGGGGGGGGG